>NC_056747.1:657738249-658023249 GCF_019279795.1 Protopterus annectens
TTACATTACAAAGCTTTAAATATTTATCCCAGATGAGCTGCATATTATTTAATGTTTCACCATTTTACTATATAAAGAAGTTCTTTCCTTTCTTCTGAATATAAAGCAATGTTTATTTTAAACAAAAACATAACACTAATAGCTAACCTGTGCCCAAGTCCTTGAGTTCATGTTATAAAGAAATAATCAAAATAGCATTTATTACTTGGTTTAAACAGTTAGAGTCAAGATAATTAAAAAAAACAAAAAAAAAAAAAAAAACAAACAAAAAAAAATATGATCATTTCTTCGACTTTTTTTTCTTTTCTTTTCAAAGGTTTTCCATGTGTCATTTTCTGCTATTCTTTTTAAGCTTGCACTAGCCCATTCCATTTCTTTTAGTTTGTCAAGAGGTTTGTTCTAATAAATGAGAGAGCAGTATCCAAGTTTTCAAAAGTTTTAGGACCATCTTGTAAAAACATTTTCAATCTTGCCAGGAACAACAGATGAGTTTTTATTTGACATTTTTTAAATTATTTTATTAAGGGCAGAAAAAAGTTTTCTTTTAGCAATAACTAATGGTGAATAATCATTGTCAAAAAGAATTGTACTTCCTTTATTTTAATAGGAGCTTTAGCGCATGCAGTTTTTAGGGTCATTTCTTTGTCATGCGAGGATAAGAATCTCACAATCACAGATTTAGAAAAATTGTTCTTACTTGTTTTAGATGATGCTAAGGACTTCATGTAGCCAATAAGTTAGAAAGTTTGTCAAGTTGCTGCCCACTGTATTATCAAGTAATCCAAAAATTCTGATAATTCTGCATGACTGGTTCTCTAAATCATCCACTTTTGATTGAAGTATGCTTTATAGAAATGCAAACTTTCTTACTCCATCTTCAAGACAAACTCTCGCCACTACCTTCCTTCTCTACTGTATGGTGCTCCTCTTCTATCCAATCTCTCCACTTCTATCTCCACAAAACTTGAAAGTTGCTACTACAAAATTGCCAAATTCGCTACTAACTCCACTCATTCTACACACCACTGCATCTGCCTCCGTAGTCTTCAATGGCTAGAACTCCCTAATCAACTCAATTTCCTCCAACTCACTACTGCACACAAACTAATCTTTAAACCCACTGCTTGCCCAGCATTATCTAATACCTTCACCATATACAATCCTCCAAGGCCCCTAAGATCTAGCCACCAAAATCTTATTTCAGTTTACAAACCCAAACAACCCCCTGGCCAACTCCTACTTTCCTATACTACAGCAAAAAAATGGAACTCACTTCCTTCCCTTCTAAGAGCCACTACAAACTATGAACACTTTAAATCTCTTCTTCATTCTCACCTTTTCCAAAATTGGAAATGTAATTGTATACTTCCTACCTAGATCTCAATTTATCCTAGTTCCATCCCACCCCCCTGGTTCCCCTTCTTCTGACACTCTCCCTAGCTCCCCCTCTCTTCTTCATTATCTCCTCCTTCCTCCCTGATTAAACCCTTTATTTTCCTTCAAGTGCTATGCTTACTCTCACCTTAAATCTTTTGCCTTTTTCTCAAGGTGGTCTCCTGGACTCAACCACAAATTGAACATTAGTTATCTGTTCTTTTTCTATCCTCTTCTGACACCTCTCCTTTAATTTCTTTGCTTCTTCTTCGTTTCTCCCATGCATCCCTGCTCTTGCATTCAAACTCTATCTATAATTTCCTTTCCTTTCCTACTTTACTAACATCACAGTTGCACTAATATATCTTTTTCTTATGTATAGTGCCCAATGCACCTCATTCTTGTTTGGAAATTGTTAAAGTATTATGCTATTAGAACAGAGTGTGTTTTTGTGTGTAATGTATTAGTTTAGATCTTTTCTGCTGTGTTTTTGTGTGTAATGTATTATCATGGAGCTTTTCTCCCCGGGCCTCCACTGAAAACGGGCTTTCGGGCCCAGTGGACTTCCCCGGTTATCAAACTGGAAATAAATAAATAAATAAAAGTAGTGCATTTTGTTTTAGTAGAAATTCTGTTATTTTTTCCTTGTTGCAGAGAAAGTTCATTTCCAGATATTTGTGTTTTCTGTTGTTTGAGATCTTCACGTATAATTTCCATTTGTTTGGTACACTTCTCCTTGAAGTTGTCTAATTTTAAATCCATTTAATCAATTTTTACTGATGGGTCTTGGATATTAGTTAGTAGAAACTGAAGTTCCTTTTTGAGGAATGTTTCTTGATGAATTGTTTTGGCAGAGCTAATTCTGAAGACTTGTGAGGAGGGAATTTATCCAGTGTATTTTTGACAGGAAAAAAAAATCTAAATTTCTTGAGAATTTTTATATATAATTCTAGATTCTGGTTAGGAGAATCTAATAATGAAAAAATAGTAATTCTAGGATAGTTTTTGTCCAAACATTCCTGTCATACAAATGTTAATCTGACAGAGCTGAAAAGAACTGTTGCTATTCAGAAGACATCTTGACCGTGCCCCTGGTACAACATTCTGACACAACAGGAAAGCCTTCCCTCTTCCAGGACCAAATGTTGCTCTCCATTGTCCACTGTGGGGACCCTAACAGCCACAGATGATGTGGCTAACCCCTGGTCCACAGTGTCTCATGGAGCTACACCAGAGGGATCCTGGGTAAAAGGTGAATGGTCTGTTTTACAAATAATGGCCACAGCAGTCACCCACCTGTGCCTGAGGTAAATTGCTAAGCTAATGTGATGGTAAAGGCTGTTTGCTTAACTTTTTATTTTTGTTGCTGGAAGGAAGACGGGTGTGGGACTGACAGACCATTCCATGGTCAAGATGAAAATGATGCCTCTTTCCTGGAGAAAAGCAATAAAAGCCTGTAAAAAACTACACGTCTTTAAAGAGGTCACTTTTCACAGACAAACAGTAAAAAAGCACTTAAAACACTTTGCCAGCCCCATAAAGCAAAACAAACATGATTTCTCCACAGGAAAATATTTTTCAGTTACTTTAAACAACTTTAAATCTGACAGGGGAAAGAAGAATGCTCTTGTATTTAAAAATATAGTATAATCATGTGATAGTCTTTTAAAACAAACTCCTACCTTTAAAATAACTTTCCTGAAGAGTAAAGCAAAAAAACAAAAATTAGTGAATGGAAATTTTTCCCCCCAGAAGAAACTTATCTGCCAGGAAAAGGAACAGCACAAGCTCGAAACAGGAGCATAACCTTTGGCTACTGTAAAGCTCCAAAGGGCTTGGAACCCAAACTGGTTTACCTCAACTTGTGCTGCCTGATAGTTTGGGTGAATAAATTGTGCCCTGAAGCTTTGGATGATGGATGGTTGTTACATTCTTGGCAGAATATAACTCATACAGTTAAGACTACAGTGGTAATGATCAATATGATGAATATATTCAGTGATTAAGTTTCACTGAAACCTAGTCAAATGTGCCATATAGTTCACTGCATAGAGGGAAAAGATGGCTGAAGCATATGTATACTCATGACTCCCTGTTCAGAGATGTACCAGTGCACTCCAGAAAATTTTTTGTGGTTGCTGCAAGCACAATGATATCAACTGCAGGACCTTGGACCCAAAAGGACTTCTCTTTGTGCAGGACTAAAAACTTATTAGGCTTGCTTGGTATTCACTTCACATCAGGCTCTCACCATGTCCCCTGGACACAAGACCTTCTAGATGGGCCCACACCAAAGGCTTCAAGAAAGACTGACTCTTCAGTGGAAGGGGCTTCAGTAGTCCAATTCCTTTTGTTTCACCAATTCAAAGATATCCCTAAAGGTGGCATCACTGGGGGATTTGGGGGACTCTTCCCTTTCACAGAGGTTGGACTCCTCAGTCAGGAGTTCCACAAGGAAATCAAGTGCATCCTCTTACAATGACTCTTCTTTGTATACCATCTCAAGGGGAGAAGCCAGAGGGACAGAAAAGCACCATATCTGGGGCTGCTCAAAATCTTTTGGTGAGGACTGTCTCTGGATAGGTTCATGTGCAAATATAGCCTCAGGAGGATGGTAAGATTGGGATGGATCATATACCAGATGTGATGATCCAGTTTCCAAATGAGACAAAATCTTCTGCACAATGAATTTCATAGCCAAGGCCAAATGATTGGGAAAGACCCTTTCTCAGTTTGCAGACCTAAGAGAAATCACCACTCCAGCAGTTGACCTAGCAGCGTCAGATGCTGAGTCAGGCAGTAAGCTGCCCATGGTTGATGCACCTAGGAGCAACCTCAGTCAAACAGACTCCTGGTCACTAGCCTTAACCCTACAGCTCTGGGATGCAGTTGGCTTTGATAGTGCCAGAGATGAATTAATAGAGCAAGGTAGAAGTCAGTGCTTTGCCTTTTTTAGGCAAGGCTCAAAATTCAAACCCACCTCCGTAAACAGCACAAGTAATAAATTTAGGGTTATGCTACTCAACGCCAGGAGTTTAAATCTCAAAATGCATGCACTCGAAGCACTCCTAAGTGTGGAGAACGTCAACATCTGTGCAGTAACTGAAACCTGGTTCAAGGCTCCAGAGAGCACTCCAGCACTACTGGGCTACAACTCATACCACACATTTCGGCCACAGAACACGGACCGAAACACAAAAGGAGGGGGTGTATCCATATTCATCAAGTATGCTCACACCTCTAGGTTAGTGGTGCAGCATGATCCCTCTGAGATCATCCATATGCAACTAATATCAGGCAAACCTGCAATGCAAATTGTGGCCTGCTACAGATCACCATCCATGACCCAGGACCACCACTCCGCCTTTCTGGAGACACTGGAAAACATGAAGGTCCTACCGAACACCCTGATTTTGGGAGATTTCAATTACCCTACCATTAACTGGGAAAACTACTTGAGTACAAACTCCCAGGCTCAGCGCTTCCTGGAATTTATCAACTCAAATGCCCTGGATCAGCTGGTAAACTCCCCTACCAGAGGCCACAACATATTGGACCTGGTCATCACCAACATGGGTGACAGGTGCTCCATACCGGAGGTCAACCCGTCACTGGTTAGATCAGACCATAAACTAATCACCCTGGATGTACACACCCCACCACCATCCCTAACCAAGGAAACCACAGTGAAAAACTTTTCTAAAGCAAACTTCACCTTACTTAAGGCAGAGGTGGTAAGTTTCACAGCCTCCATGCTAAAGGATAACACTGCCCAAGATGCAGAATCCTTTACAATTGCACTCTATGAGCACCTACAAGGATGCATGGATCATGCCATCCCTAGCAAAACCAAGACTCACTCCCCTAAGAGAAAGAAACAAGGAGAAGGTCACGGTGAGCTGCTTGTCGGGTGCTAGGATCCGCCACATAACACAAGCACTCAGGTCACTCCAAGGCAAGTACAAATATGACTCAGTCATTGTCCATGCTGGTGTGAATGACCTGAGATGTACCTCCCTGGACTACATGAAAAGAGACATAGAGGAGCTCTCTGAGCATGTAGCCCAGGCCGATATGACCCTGACCTTGAGTAGCATCTTACCCTCACCAAGAATGATGCCACAATATGAAGACAAGATGATCAATTTGGCTTAAGTATTGGTGTCATTCAAAGGGGATCCAATGCCTGTCAGCCTGGGATGACATGCTCGACAAGCCACGATGCTTCGCTACTGACGGCTTGCACCTGTCACCCCTGGACTTTCGGATATTGGCAAAGGCTCTTGCTACCCCCATAGTGCCTTTTTTAGGCAAGGCTCAAAAGACAAACCAACCTCCATAGGTATCACAAGGGATAAGAAACTAAGAGTAATGCTACTCAACGCCAGAAGTCTAAACCTCAAGATGCATGCACTCAAAACTCTCCTTAGCATGGAGAACATCGATATCTGTGCAGTAACAGAAACCTGGTTCAAGGCTCCTGAGAGCACCCCAGCACTACCAGGTTATACCTCATACCATGCTTTTCGGCCTCAAAACTTGGACCGAACCACAAAAGGAGGGGGAGTATCAATATTCGTCAAAGATACCCACACCTCCAGGTTGGTGGCACAGCACGAAGCATCAGAGACTATCCATGTGCAACTAACAGTAGGTAAAACTGCCTTCCGGTTTATAGCCTGCTACAGACCACCCTCCCAAACCCAGGAACCCCACTCGGCCTTCCTGAGAACACTGGAAAATATGAAGGTCTCTCCAAACACCATTATATTGGGCGACTTCAACTACCCAAACATAGACTGAGAGCATTACTCTAGCTCCAACACCCTAGCCCAAAGGTTCCTAGACTTTATAAACTCAAATGCTATGGAACAACTTGTTACCACTCCAACAAGAGGGGAAAACATACTGGACGTGATCATCACCAACATGGGGACTCTATGCTCCAGACCAGAAGTGTATCCCTCACTGGTAAGATCAGACCATAAACTACTCTCACTGGATATTCACATCCCGACCCCACCCCCGCCCAGAAAACCACAGTGAAAAACTTCTCTAAAGCAAATTTCACACTCCTCAAAACCGAGGTGGAATCCTTCAAAGCCCCGGGCCTGTGGAAAATACGGCCCAGACCACAGAATCCTTTATAAACGCATTCTATGAACACCTTCAGGAATGCATGGATCATGCAATCCCAAATAAAACCAAGACCCAATCCTCCAAAGGCAGACGTCCTGTCTGGTGGACCCCAGCCATAATCAAACTATACAATAGAAGGAGGAAGCTACTACATGATAGAGCAAAATCCCAAAAAGGGAAGGCATCTCTGATCAGTATTAGCAAAAAACTACGGGCACTCATAAAATCATCTAAGGCCAGCTTCGAGAGAAAAATTGCACAGGACACTAAGGATAATCACAAGGCTTTCTTTAGTTATGTTAGGAACCTGGGTGGGAATTCCCAGATATGCTCAGAATTGGTCCAAAATGACAAAAAATACACCGAACCCACAGATATTGCCAACATCCTAGCTGACAGGTTCAGCGCAAACTCCCCCCCCCACCAAAAGGGCAAATATCTATCCCAGCAGAGTGCTGCCCCCCCTGACATCTCAGATGCTCAGGTAAGAGGCGCCCTCTCCAAAGCAAATAACACAGCATCAATGGGACCAGACGGTGTCCCAGGCTGTGTCCTAAGAAGAGCTAAACCCAAACATAAAACTACTGTTCAATCTCAGCCTTACTACAGGATATGTACCCAAAGAGTGGCGTACAGCAACAGTGGTCCCTCTCCACAAAGGTGGTGCCTCAATGGATCCTGGAAACTATCGCCGCATAAGCCTGACTAGCTTGGTCTGCAAAGCTATGGAAAGGATCATCATGGACCTCATAAATAAAGATATTGGGGACCTACAGACACTGAATCCTACCGGGTTCGGCTTTGTTAAGGGCAGATCCTGCCTCTTAAACCTGGTCGATTTCTTTGAAACAGTCACCAAGGCCATTGACGAGGGGAAGGTGGTCCACACAGCCTACCTGGACCTCGCAAAAGTCTTCGATACAATACCCCACTCGGGCATTATAGATAAGCTCACCAGCTTAAATATAAACCCCTATGTCACTAGATGGGTTGCAAACTGGCTCAAGGACAGAACCCACATGGTTAGAATTGCTGGAGCCATGTCAGACTCCAAACCAGTTACAAGTGGCGTCCCACAAGGCTCAGTCCTGGGACCTCTCTTGTTCGGTATATATTTCGCGGAGGTACAGGCCAACACGGAAGGACTGTGGCTCACCAAGTTCGCAGATGACTGCAAACTGGGCACCATAATCGACTCTCCAGCTGACACAAGCATCCTCCAAATGGTCCTCATAGAAACAAACAACTGGTGCCAGAGCCATGGCCTCAAGCTAAACGCCAAAAAGTGTATAGTCATCCCCTTTGGCAAAAACAAAGTGCCCACAAATTACCACATAGGTGGTAATCCATTAAGTACAGAAGAAGTAATTAGGGACCTGGGGACCCAAGTTGATAGCAATCTCTCATTTGACAACCACGTGGCCAAAGTGGTTAGAAAAACATTTTATATAGCCCACCTAATCATGAAGGGATTCACATCTAGATCAGGGGAGGTCATCATGCCTCTTTACTCATCCGTCATCAGGCCCATAATTGAGTACAATGCCCCTTTTGGGATGTACCTTACCAGACACCTGCAGCAACTGGAAAGACCCCAAAAGTACCTCACCAAGAGGATCAAAGGACTCAAACAGATGCCATATGCTGCCCGGTTAAAGAAACTCCAGCTCTACTCGGTGGCATACCACCTGCTCAGAGGCAATCTGTGCCTGACGTATAAAGCCATGTCCAACCCGGAATTAATGGACATGCTGCACCTCAGAAAATCCAAATCCCATCGAGCTACGCGCTCGAGATACTTGAACCTCAGCACTGAAATAAATAGGACATGCTGGAGGGACAAATTCATAACCCAGAGGCTCCCTTCACTCTGGAATAAAATCCCAGTCCAGATTAGGCAGAGTCCCTCATTGACTCTCTTCAAGAGGAATCTTGATGAGTGGATGGGAGATCATAGGTTTACTCTGGGTATCACTTCTGTGTCACTGTTAGACAGAGGCACAGTATACTAACCTCGAAAAAGGGAATATCAAAATTAATTTAAAATGGGTGGCGAAAGCCAAACACACTCTGGCTAGGCTTATAAATGCCCTAGGGCAGATAGCCTAGTATGAACCTATGAACCCAGTCTGGTGGACCCCTGCCATAAACAGGTTATACAACAAACTAGTTCAGAAAAAAAGCAAATCCCAAGAAGGAAAGACATCTCTGATCAGTATCAGTAAGAAACTAAGGTCCCTCATAAAATCATCCAAGGCTAACTTCAAAAGAAAAATAGCCAAGGATTCGAAAGATAACCACAAAGCCTTCTTTAGCTATGTCAAGAATTTAAGTGGCAACTCGCAGATATGCTCTGAGATGGTGCAAAATAGCACAAAATATACTGAACCTATTGATATTACCAACATACTGGCAGATAGATTAAGTGCAAACTTCACCTCCCTCTCACCTTCAAAAGGGCCCACAACAATACCGGAAAAGTGTAGTGTCCTGGAAATCACAGAAGCACAGGTGAAAAAAGCCCTTTCAAAAGCCAAAAACACAGCATCAATGAGGCCAGATGGTGTCTCAGGCTGCGTCTTGCACGAACTACAGAATGAACTAACCCCCCACCTAAACACGCTGTTCAACCTCAGCCTCTCCACAGGCTATGTGCCCATAGAATGGCACACAGCAATGGTCATTCCGCTCCACAAAGGAGGGGGCACAACTGACCCTAACTAGCCTGGTCTGCAAGGCTATGGAGCGCATCATCATGGAACTCATTAACAAAGACATTGGGAACCTCCAAACACTTGACTCAATCCAGTTTGGCTTTGTTAAGGGCAGATCATGCCTACTAAACCTGGTTGACTTCTTTGAGACAGTTACCAAGGTCATAGACGAGGGAAAGGTGGTTCACACAGCCTACCTTGATTTCGCCAAGGTGTTCGACACCATTCCTCACTCAGGTATTATAGAAAAACTCACCAGCCTGAACATAAACCCATAAGTCACAAGATGGGTTGCCAACTGGCTTACAGACAGAACTCACACGTTAAGAATAGCGGGCTCCAGGTCTGACTCTAAACCAGTCACAAGTGGTGTCCCGCAAGGCTCAGTTCTGGGACCCCTACTGTTCGGCATATATTTCTCAGAAGTACAGGCAAACACAGATGGACTATGCCTAACCAAGTTCGCCGATGACTGCAAACTGGGAGCCATAATTGACTCTCTGGCTGACACGGACATCCTCCAAAAAGGCCTTACTGAGACCAGACACCAGGTGACAAAGTCATGGCCTCAAGCTAAATGCCAAAAAATGCATAGTCACCCCATTTGGGAAAAACAACACACCCACGAATTACCACATAAGCGGCAGCCCCCTTAATACAGAAGAGATAATAAGAGATCTGGGGACCCAGGTAGATAGTAATCTCTCCTTTGACAATCATATTGCCAAAGTAGTTAGGAAATCATTCTATGTGGCCCATCTAATTACTAAGGGGTTCACATCTAGAAATAAAGAGGTTATAGTGCCCCTCTACTTGTCACTCATCAGACCCATCATAGAGTACAATGCCCCATTTGAGATGTACCTCACAAGACACTTCCAACAGCTTGAAAGACCACAAAAGCACCTCACCAAGAGGATTACAGGCCTCAAACATTTGTCCTATGCAGCCCGACTGAAAAAACTCCGGCTGTACTCAGTGGCATATCGCTTACTCAGAGGTGATCTCTGCCTGACTTACAAAGCCATGTCAAACTCAGAATTGATGGACATGCTCCACCTAAAGAAATCCAAGTCACTGCGGGCCACGCGCTCTAGTGAGCTAAACCTCACCACAACAATAAATAGAACATGCTGGAGGGATAGATTCCTGTCACAGAGACTCCCCATGCTTTGGAACAAAATTCCTAACTACATTAGGCAGAGCCCCTCACTAACACTCTTCAAGAGAAGCCCTGACGAGTGGATGGGTAACAGAAAGTACACCCCTGGGATCATTTCATTGGCTCTGCTTGACAGAGGCTCAGTTAATTAATCAATGGGGCGGCGAAAGCCGACACACTCTGGCTAGGTTTATAAATGCCCTTGGGCAGATAGCCTAGTACCTACCTATGAACCTAAGGTATCAGCACCCCTCTCTACCCTTGGAGAAGAGGAGGAGGGAATGATCCTCAGATCAGCTTGGGCTTCTAGAAAGGATTGCATTTACTTGCCCAAATCAGATTCCTTAATATACCATGTGAATCTTACAGACCTAGACATCAAGGACAGCTTGCCAGGCCAGAGCATAGGTTTCTCTACTTCATGGACCCTGAAAGGAGAGACTCCAAGAGCAGAGCACTCTGAGGAGAACTCTGGTTTTGGAGTAATGGCAAGGAATGGTGAGTGGCGATGACTGGACTCCAGTTCCACAGACAGGCTTGGTATGTCAAAATGTGGATACCTGAGTGGCTCAGACACTGCAGCCAGCAAAAATGATTGATACTGATGGGTATCAAAATTAGATCCACAACCTAAGCCAAGGAGGGTGAGGGAATTGGGACCTTTGGTTTGTGCTCATCAAAAGTAGAGGACTCAATAGGCCATTTCTTGTCCTGTTTTTCCCTCTCTCTCTTTCATTTTTCCTTCTCTCTCTTTTTGTCTTACAGTTTCTATAACAGCAAAGGCAAAGCTGAAGACTGAGGAGTAACCGCAGAAGAGGAAAGCAGCATACTCTTTGTGACCAGCGAAATTCTATGATCGGCCAAGGCTTTCACCCCAAATAAAGCAAAGGCCTGGTAGTCAGCATCCTGATGGGACACAACCAGACAATATACGCAACAGATGTGAATCTTGAGGAGGCAGTTTAAGGCCAAACTCCAAACATTTTCTAAATCCCAAGGTCTTTTCTATGTCAATAATAGAATACAGCACACAAACAAAACTACAAGGCACAATAACATGAGCTCTAATAAGAGTATAACAGTTTTACAATTAAAAAAAACAGTATTCTTGAAGGTAATGAAGGCAGATATCCTGGAAATAACTATTTCTAGATACAGATTACCAGCATCAATCCAAAAAGGTGGGTGGATGCAAAGCTCACGCACTTCAACAACCACACAAAGCAGAGTTATAGAACAATAAGAATTTTTTTAAGGAAGAGGAAGAAAAAAGAAAAAAAAAACAGAAGAAGTTATATTGGAGAAGTAGCAAAGCCACTGGTAATTATCTGTGCAGGAGCTTTGGAAGAACACGTCAGACACTGAAAAATGTCGAGCGATCTGATGAGATTTAGTCATGCAGAGCATTATGGGAGAAGAGGCACAGCTTTACAACTGAAGATTCTGAAGTGCCAGCCTTGGATCTGATAGGTTAAGGCAAACAGAAAAGACAACACTGGATAAATGCTGGATTCCTTAAAGAACCAGAAGTGCTAAAGTAAAATAAAAGTCAAAAACACAAAATAATTTAAAATATAATTTCTGGGTGGAAAGATTCCCCAAAAAGTGACTTGTCTGTCAGAAAAGGGGCTAAAGTGCTAGCCACTGCTCTTGTAAAACATCTGAGCTGCATCTTTGTGAGGTGGCAAGAAAAGTACTTAAAGTTTTCACTCCAACTGCTGATTTTCCCTCCACTTGGCTGTCCAATCAGAAGTAACGAGTGGAAGTGTGGGAGGTAGCCAAAGCATCTGGAAGCTGAACAGCTGTTACAGCTTAGACAAAACACAACCCTTATAGCCTAAAGGCTACTGCAGCAGCAGCAAAGTACAGTTGTGTGGGAACTTACCATAGCAGTAGATGTCCTATTGATCACTGTTGCTGTATTCCTGACATATGGGTTGTCACTGCTGATGTCCAGCTGGGGTACCAAAGCTTTACCTTCCAGGGGTCATATATCTGATGCATGATCTCAGCTCATATGGGCTGGGGTATATGATGGATATATGAGTGTGGACCATCAGATTGTCCCCAAGCCAGCAGCCTGAAGACTACTGAGATGGGGAGACTGGCAAGCTAGGAGGAGTATATCTTGAATAGGTGAGAAAATAGAGTAAAGGCTAAAGTAAAGGGGAGAAAAGGAAAGTTCAAGTGAGGTAGAGAAGAGGGGATGAAAAGTGGGATGGAATACTGCAACAGTGATTAGTAGGACAGCTACTGTTATGGTAAGTTCTTACACAACTGTACTATGTCCTGACTGAAATCACTGTTGTATTCCTGACATATGAATGATTTTTAGAGCTGAAGGTGGAAGGAAGGAAGGGAGGTTGGCTACTGAGTAGAAGAGTTGTCCAGCAGTCTGGACAGGACTGATCTTGCAAAGGCTACCCTGGACCTGAGGAAGCATCAGTTTTGTAGTGTTTGGTAAAGGTATGTGCAGAGGACCAAGTGGCAGCCTCCAAGATAGACGTAGAGTCTGCACTTTGTGAAAAGCGCTTGAGGAAGCCACTTCCCTAGTGGAATGTGCTTTAGGTCAGGAAGGCAATATTTTAGCATAGTATGAGTAGCAGAAAGTGATAGCCTTGGAAGTTGAAGTTGTACTAGTTTGTTTGGAAACAGGCTGGCTTAGATTAGATCTCATAAATGATGCAAACGGCTGGTCAGTCTTTCTGAAGGATTTAGTTTTGCTCAGATAAAATCCGAATTGCCTGTGAATGCCCAGAGAATGTAAGATCCTTTCTCTCCTGTTTTGTGGCTTGGGAAAGAAAGTGGTTAGGTGAATAGCCTGATTGAGGGACAGCTCATTCACTACATTAGGCATAAAGGATGGATTTGCCCTAAGCGTTACTCTGTCTTTGTGAAAAATAAGTAGAGGGAGAATGGCCATGAGAGCTTCTAACTCAAACTTTCCTAACAGAGGTGAGAGCCAAGAGAGGGATAATTTTCCAAGTACAGCACTTTAACACAAGAAAAAAGAAAGGTTCCTCAGTGGGGCGCACATTTGGATAAATGATCAAAGCAAAGGAACCAACTACCAAACAGCGATCAGTCTGATGGATGCATGATCCACATTTAAATTGGTGGGAAAAGTCTGAGAATCCACACTCATATATACATCTAGATACCCAAATGCATACAAGCTGAGGTCAAGTATCAGATGTACATCCACAAGAAGGTAAAGCTTTGGTACCCTGGCTGGACATCAGTGGTGATAACCAATATGTCAGGGATAGAGCGACAATGATTTCAGTCAGGATATTGATGAATGTTTGCTGCATTGTCAATATTAAAACGTGGAATATAAACAGCCTTATGAGTATTGACAAAAAGGAGAATGCTGAATTACATTAACAAATGTATAGCAGAAATCGCAATGATACAGGAGATACTCATTTAGATAGGAATGAGCGAGCAAGTTTGAAAGTATTTCAAGGTGGACATTCAGCTGGATATCAGGTACAAAAGAAAGTGGGCGTAGTTGTAAGAGGAATTCCAACAGTAAGAAAAATAAAAAAAAGACAATGGTAATTTGTGGTAGAAAAGGGTTACTGGTAGGGAAGGAGGAATGCACCTAAACAAAAAGAAAAAAGACAATGATAAGTGTGGTAGAAAAGGGTTACTGGCAGGGAAGGAGATATGCACCTAAATCTACTATTACAAAGCTTAGGAGAATTTGGGGGGATAAAGATTTCAGAGGGAATATAGGCATTTGAGCTCAATGAGGGTTCTGTCTTTTTTGTCTGCACAATATAGTGAATCTCTTCCATTTGGCAGAGTAAGATTTTCTTGTGCTAGGTCTTCTGGCTTCTTTTAGAAGGTCCAGGACCTGCATGTCAAGGTGTGTCCCTCCAGGGGTCAAAATATTATCCAAGCTTGTTTGCATTCAGGTTGGGGTGAATGATGGTGCCCTTGTTCTGTGTCAATAGGTTGGTGCTGCAACCATGGTTTCTTCTTGCTTAGACTGAGCATTACAGGATACCAGTGCTGCCTTGACCAGTCTGGGGATATTAGAATGACCCTTAGTCCTTCTTCCCTTATCTTTAGCAGTACCCTGGGGAGCAAGGGTATTGGGGGAAGGCATAGAGGAATAGGCTTGTCCAAGGGAAGAAGGCGTTTGTCTTCCAGGCTGCCTTTGTTTTGGTCCTTGAGCAACATTTTTAAGTGAGCATTTTCTTTGGTACCAAAAAGGTCTATCTATGGCACACCCCATTCTTTGGCTATGCTGAAAAAACTTCCCAATGCAGTTGCCACTCATGAGGGTCTGACAGACTCCTGCTTAGGTGATCTGCCAGTTGATTGGTTTCTCCTGGTAGGTACTGGGCCATGAGGTGCAGGCCTAGGGTGTCTGCTGTTTCCCAGATGTCCATGGCTGGATGACAAAGAGGGTAAGATTTAGACCCTCCAACTTATTTATGTATCAGATAACCATGGAATTGTCTGCCTTTACTAGGAGTACTCCTGGTTTCCATTGGTCTTTGAAAGCGAACAGCCCTTTTTGGACTGCCATCAGTTCTTTTAGGTCGATGTGTTTGTTCTTGAACTGGGGGTCCCATTTTCCCCGAGTCAGTAAGTTGTTGTAGTGGGTACTCCAGGCTATGTCTGAGGCATCTTTGTTCAGAGTTTGGCCTTGAATGGTGAACCTGAAGGGAGGGCTTAGATTGAGTGAGCATGCTCGTGCCCTCCAGGTAAACTCTTTCCTGAGAAAGAGAAGAAGCTTCATGCTGAAGTTGAGGGATTGATAGTGTGGGCACCACACATTTCCGAGGTACCACTACAGCTTCCTTGTATGTAGTCTGGCCAGGGGGATCATGAGGATGCAAGAGGCCATGTAATCCAAGGCTCTGAGGAACTCCTGAGAAGGAGCATTTGAAAGTATAGGGCTAGAAAGATTACCTTGTCTGCAGGAAGGAAGGGAGGTTTTCTAAAATATGGAGTCCAGCAAAGCCCACAGAAACATAATCCTGTTTATAGGGTTGTTCTGAGACTTTTGGGTATTGATGGTGAACCTCAGTGTAGCCAGGATCTCTTGGGTGTAAAGCAGATCTGCTTTCATTTTTTTCTAGATCTGTTGCCTGAATGAGGCAGTTGTAGAAATATGGGTAAATCTGAATGCTCTTTGATCTGCAGAAAGGTGTCACTGGGGCTAGGAATTTTGTAAAACCCTGGGTGCAGTAGACAAGCCAAAGGGCAGAGTACAGAATTTATAATGCCTTACACCTGCTTTGAAGTGCAATAACCTCCTGTGAGATTTTGTTATGGGAAGCATGCATCTTTTAAGTCTAAGGTTACCATGAAAGCTTGGGGGGAAATCATGGGCAGCGATTTTGAAGGGTTAGCATTTTGAATATTGGTACCTGCAAGAATCTGTTGAGCCTTGACAGGTCCAGAAGTGGCCTCCAGGTATCCTCTTTTCTGGGAACTAGGAAAAGCCTTTTCCTTATAATGCATTTGATACTTGTTCCACATTGCCTTGAGTGCACAGAAGCTGCATTTGCTTTAAGGCCTCTGTGTGTTGGCTTGGTGGAATATCTGGGAAACCTGATTAAATTAGAGGCTGTTTGAATGATCTTCAGTACCCACTGATTCATTATAATGAGAGACCAATTGTTTAAGGACAGCCATTGTCCTAGTCTGAGAGGAGGTAGTGAAGGAGGGGTAGGACTGGGGAGGGGGGGGGTCATGATTGCTTCCTGCTGGGTCTCTGCTGGTGGGATCCCACAGGGCTATTTGAATCTGTTTTCCACTGTCTTGGACATTGGTGCTGCCTTTGACTCCTTTCCCTTCGAGGTCTCCTATGTCTAGGCTTAGACAGGGAGGCAGGAAATAACTAGCGTTTAGTCGGGTGATTGCAGCTGAAGGATGGAATTTGAATCTGAAGAAAGTTCTTGAACATTTGCATGGACTTGGAATTATCCTCCATATTCTTAAGCATGGCTTTGGCCATGGGGCCAAAAAGGAAATCTTTCCAAAGAAGCATCCAAGAGACTGGATTTCACATGTTTGGGAAGGAATTGTTCCCTCAGCTAAGTATGTCTTCTAATAATGGATCCTGTAGCTGCTGCCCTGCTGTAAGCTTCCAGAGCATCATAGTTGCAGTGCAAGGAGTGCTTAGCTACTTGAGAGCAAGAATTGCACAAGTCTAACAGATCCTTGGAGAGGGCCTTATTTCCAGTCTTACCAGTTTTTGTTTCATTTGATCTAAAATGATTTCCTGGTACTTCACTATATGAAACTGGAAATTCAAAGCCCTCATGACCAGGGTAGCAGAGGTGTAGACTTTCTTTCTGAACCTGTCCAAGGCTCTACTTTGTCAGTTGGTAGGGGATTTTTGGAAGCACTAACTTTAGCTGCCTTAGGACCCTGAGTGACCACTTCAGGGTCTGTTACATGGTTCTTGAAAAGGTGTATGTGGGAATCCAGAACTCTGTAAAATTTATGTTTCTGAGGAGCAGTGGGAGAGAATCTGGCTATAAGGAAGAGTCTAGCAAGACATTGTTCACCTCTAAGACTAGAGGAATGGCAAGAGATTTATGTTCAGGGAGTTTAAGCAATTCCTTAACCCTCTTCTTGGAGTGTGGATAGTCCTGCACTTCCCATTTAAAGTGTTCCTTTAGGGAATGTAGGGTCTCCCCAGAGGAAATGTCCTTGGTGGGGCTGAAGCAAGGTTTTCATCAGAATCTGAATCTCCATAAGAAGCAATAGATGCACTCTCCTCAAAGATGGATTCATCATATCCTCAGGGTCAAAAGAATCAGAAGACTCCTAGCAGAGCTTTCCCCTTTCCCCTTTTCTTTTACCAGGAGAAGGTTCAGGGCCAGAACATGGTAGAGTGTTTCTCTGCATCTGACTATGGAGATCAAACCCTCAGCTAACCTAGTTAGGGCCTGTTGATAGGTCTGAGGTTAGAGGAGGTAGCTGGAAGGCCTCAGCTGGGGCATGCTGGATGCAACTTTATGTGAGGCCTTGGGCTTGGACTTAGGGTGGCATTTGCATTAGGGCAGAGATGCAATTGGACAGACGAATTCCCAAGCATGGTGAACTGAAGCAATCGGATGAGAAACTCTGAACATCCCTTCATCAGTTTAAATGTAGTTATCAGAAACTGGAACCTGTGAAGCAGCTATGGACTCAACCAACAAGTTAAGTCCTTCAGCTTGTGCAGAAATAGAGGGACCTGGCACATATCGGACTGCAAATGGGTATATTTAGAGGCCAATGCCACAATCTCAGTCAATGGAGGGGACTGTAAAGGTGTCTCACCTTCTTAGATGATAAGCCTAGATGGACAGTGAATGAGAGCCACTCAGGACCCTAAGTTTTAAGCATTTTTCCTACTTACACCTAGTGAGATCAACTTCAGCTGACTGGTGGATGACACAGTACATGAAGGCCCTGGCCACTCGCTGAAGTTTTTAGCTAAAATCTCAGCCCTCTGCTTGATTTTTCTACTGCTAAAGTGAGCACAGAACAGGCAGATACATCATGTTCTGGGCCCAAACATGTAACACAAAAGGAGTGAAAGTCCCAGTGTGGTATCTGGTTGCCACAGTGATGACAAGTTAAGTCTCTCTGACATTAGTCAAGAAACATAACAGAAGTATCCCAATGGGGTACTTTGCCATAAACATTAGCTTTCCCTTGTGTGGATTGACTGATGCACTGACTAGCACTCTTGCTTTGGGCGCTGATGGCAAGAATGAACTGAGGTTATGGCACCAGTTGTGACTCCCTTTATACCCAAACATCTTGTCAGTTGGGGAAAAATTCTCAGGTAGTCTGGCTGGCCAAGGGCTTCCACTGCAGGAAATCTCATCAGCTATGACTGCAACAGTGAAACACGAAGAATATATTTAGTTATGGAAAAATATGAATTCAGTAGCTGTAATTCTGGCAGAATTTACTTATTCTCCAAGATACAGTAACCAGGTTAGACTAAGTTGAGGTATAGAACCTGCAGGGAAAGCTAGAGTAAGGACTGACCTAGGAATGTTGAAAGCAAACCAGAGAACCCAGAAACTGCTCATAATGAAAATGGGAGCCCTGTCTACCTCTGTGACACTGCCTGAATAAGGCAGTTGTCCAGTAAAGGTAAATATAAATGCCCTTTGTTCTGCAGTAAGCTATTACTGCAACAAAACATTTTGTGAAAACCCTGGTTCCAGTAGCTAATCCAAGTATTAAGAAGGTAAAGTGGTAGTGATGGCCTCCTACATAAACCAGGAGGAAATAAACAGTGGTTCTTCAGAATGGGAATGTAAAAGATAGCTATCCTTGAGATCCAAAGTAACCATCAAAGCCTGTGGAAACAGTAGTATGTCAGGGCCTGAATGTCAACATTCTGAGTTTGTCCAAAATGAGTCTTCATGAAAAGGAAGAGAGGAAACCACCTTCTTGATCATGTTAGTCCCCCTACCAGGCATGTATCCTGGCAGTGTCAATACTGGCTGTAGATGATCAATGTTGATGTGATACTCCGATCACATGCATAAAAATGGGTTATGGATAGATGGATCTCCATGACCCGTACTTTATGTACCAGTAATTTCAGAGTAAAATTCAGTTTTATTCTTTAGGAACAGGTTCCTTTACTCCTAGTGGTGGGATCTCCTGAACAATGAGGAGATCAAATGCACTTAAGTCTTTTGTCACAGGAGGGACACTGGTTACCTCAGACGTCATAATCTGTAAATCTATAGCCCTGAAAAAAGATTATTTGTAACAACCATTTGCCATTTTTAATGCCTTCCCAGTTTTAGGCACTGGATGACCTTTGCTATCTTTAGACTTGGGGAGAGGGCAAGGATGATGATGGAGAAAGGGGTTCCACATAATTATGACTGCTCCTATCTGGTCTACCAGGATTCCCTTTGTGGTCTCCCTGACTTTTTTTATATTGGTCGCCTTCTCTCTCTTTCATTAGTCTTAACTTTTTTCCCTGCCTGTGATAGTGAGGACCACATTTTGAAGGTTAATTACCACATTTTGAAGATTAATTACCATCACACCAGGTCATGGGGGAGGTAAAGAGGCTGTTGAACATGCTGCATGGTTTTGCCACTTCATAGGAAATACAAGGCAACCGAGTCTTCTTGATCATTTTCGCTTTGACAATACCCATCCTTAGACTGCCCCTCCTTTTTCAAGCAGGGTTAGGCCAAACAAGCCAGGGGTGAATTTGTGAACACCCATCTAATCACCCTGTACCCATTTTAAGGATAATGTACCACACTGCTTGATTTGAGGGTCTGTATTAGAACACCGAACTTTCAAAATTTCGAGTGTTCTAATATCGAACCCTATTAATTGAAAATTAAAAACATCGAACATACAGAACAGCAATTTTTTTCCTAGGGAAAAAAATTGCTGTTCCAAAACACACACACAACACAAGCACACCAAACAAACAGCAATCCACACACATACACCTAAACTCTTACACCTAACCCTACACTAAACTATACATACACCACTAACTATCCACTTACCTTAACCCTAACCCTAAGGTCCGTCACTATCGCACAGTCACTTCACCCGCGCCCTAACCCTAACTCACCTACCCCACCCTAACCCTCACATCCACACAATCACACACTTACCTGAACCCGACCCGTAACTTTCCACCACAGCACTGAAAATACCAAAGCAACAGAAACGGACAACCAAATTCTTTCCCTAGGAAAAAATTTGGTTTTCTGTTTCTTCGATATTTTCAGCGTTCGCTGAAAACGGTTCGATATTAGAACACTCTAAATTTTGAAAGTTCGGTGTTCTAATATAGACCCTTGATTTGCCATGGGAGTTTATTCCAAAGGTGGTGAAGGTGCTACATAATGAACATCTCTTGCCAGTGTTTTTATTTGCTGATGAAAATTTAGATCCATGGTTCTGGCATTTGGGTCTATTAATTTGTAGATACATGAGATTCAGGACCACTGGGTCCCTAATGCCATGGAATGCAATGCATAGATATCCCTTTAGATGTCTATAAGATAGTGGCTAAAAAGTCTTTCTAGTCTTTTTCTGTCAGTTCAAATGAAAGACTGTGATCATCTTAAATTAGGATCCACTGTGGTTATTCTAATCGTTTAATATTTCTAGTGAAGTAAATCCCAAAGGGGACATTGCACTCAATAATTGGCCTAATCTACTCTGAATGTAAAGGGACAATGACCTCTTTAGATCTTGACATTCCTTTGGAAATTAGCTGCACCAAGTAAAGTACCAGAAATGTTACATGATGATCAAAGGTCAGTCAGTTAACCCAAATTCCAAGGTTTTTAACATTCTCATTTTGGACAGGGGTTTTATCTATGTTGTATGCAAGGGAGAGATTTACCAAATGTGACAAGTTTGCATTATTTATTTATTTATTTAATCACAGATGTTTACTGGGAAATTCCAACTGGACACAGGTCCCTTTTCAGTGAAGGCCAGGGGAGAAAAGCTCCACAGAACAATAAATGAGCAGCAGAGTACAAGAAGAACAACTGAATATACATACAACAGCAAATAATACATACTGCAGCAAACATTAGCTATACATACAATACGAAACATAGTAATGAATAGATATACCAATATCTAGCTAGAGGCTAGGAATAAAGGTAGGATGTATATACAGATAGTACTAAGCTCAAACGGATACTGTCCTAAACATAAACCTAAATCTTATATACAAATATTGCACTAAACTCAAACAGATGTAAAGTAGATGCTCCAGATGAAGGTGGAACAAGCTAGAAGGGCTAATGGGATGGAAGGGAAAGTATTTAATTATTATTTAATGTTAGCCGGTTTTTAGTATACCATGTACTTGCAACTGTAAATTTTTGTTTAAAGGACGTGACTGACAGCCAGTTATCGGTCTGCATACTTGGTTAACCAGAGTCTTAGTTCATGGTTTAGAGATCAGAAAAATAAATGCCTAATGAATTGTCCCAGCACTGAGCCCATAGAGCCACCAGTGGTCACTTTCATACTCTAATAAAGCACATGCAACCCACAATGTATGGGTTCTGTCTTTTAGCCAATTTGGCATCCATCTTACTACATAAGAATCCATTTATAATGTACTTAGCTTGCTAGACTAGCATGGAGGATAGTGTCAAATACCTTGGCCAGGGCAAGATGCACTGTTTGGATAGCATGATCATACTCAATAGCGTACATTATCCTTTCAAAGTTAATCAGATTCATCAGACAGTGTCTACCCTTGTCAAAACTTAACTGCTGTGGTCTAGAGTGAGATTTTAATATAGTGTATCAAGTCACTTACATTCCATGCCTTTGAAAATAAGACTTTTTAGGCTGATGGACCTATAATTCTTGGGGATAGTAGTGGACCCCCCTTAATGAGTGCCATCATTACTGTTGTGCGGCAGATTTCAGGGACAGAGAGTGTGGCCACACTCAAGTTTAACAGTTTAAAGAGTGGCTTTGCCAGAGCTTGTTTAAGTACTACCTATTAAACACCCAAGTTTACTGTCAAGTCCCGCTCAGCAAGTTTCTAGTCTTGTACGAGCACCTTCAGGTATATGTTCTTTAGTGATCATGGGGGGGGGGGTCAGAAATTCAGGGATAAATGAGCTTTGGATAGTTAAGTGGGGTAAAATTTCAATGTCTTCCAATCACGGTACGTGGTGACATTAAGAATAAACAGAGAGCATTGTTGGATGTTATTTCCTGGTCTCCTAACAGCTACAGTATTTGTAATTGTTCTTAGTTTCAGATGCTAATCTAAATTAATGGGACATTTTAGTACATTCAATAGTAATTTTTAAGTTTTTATTTGCTGATTTTATCCTTGACATGAAGCTCTTTTCATTGGCTGCATTGTTTCTATTACTAGAAAGTTTATGCTGGTGGACATAATTCCTTAGAGATTTGAAAGGTGAAGGTAACTAGTATATGATCTGACTTAACTGGACTGTCTCCCTTGGAGGATTCCTTAGTCACCACTGCTGGCTCTACCACTGGATTTTGGGAAAGGTGCTTGTGGGTTTCCAGAAATCTACTCAAGCAGTCAGGCATCCACTGGGCAGGAGGGAGGGAGTCTGGCTGCAGCAATGTCTAAAAACACTACATGGACTGGAGAATCACCACAAGCCTAGGAACAGTCTGGTTCAAAATATCTCTCTAATAAGCCCAAGCTGTGCAGAATTCTTAGGCTCCCAACTGAGGGCTTTCTTCATTATAAGAAGAGTGCCTCTAAAGGATAAATACTCATGGGCTGAGGGTAAGGTGTCATCTGAGTCCGTCTTTGTAAGTCTTGAGGGGGAAGGTGAGCTACACAACTCCACTTCCTCCTCATCCTCTGACCCTGAGTAATCTGTCGGGGGGGGGGGTGTGCACAGGTTGCTTTTGCAGGGTGGGTTGCACAGTCCATAGTCATCTTTGTCAATGAAGTCCTGCACTAGCCTGACCAAGTCCTGTGGAGATGGCAGGGGGCTCAGAATGTTGACTGTGGCAATTTTTTCTGCCTCATACTGAATGGAGAGGACCATTTTGGTTGAAGTAATGAGCTGCTAATTTCCCATAGATGATCTGAGTCTTTTGGACTGAGGGAAGTGAAGGATCTAAGGGGAGAGAGTGAAACGATTGTAATCAGGCTGCTCATATGAGAGGGAGGCCTTCCAGATTTAGAGTCCCCATCTAATTCATCTTGGAATATTTGACTAGGCATTATCTTGGCCTTATGACAAGGGTCCTGGATTCCCCACAAGCAAAAGATGTGAGCATTGCAGGGTAGTTTTTCTGGTATCTTGAAATAAAAACAATTGTCTGCAATCCATTATTTCTCCTCTTCCTTTATGGGTTTAAGTAAACTAGCTGCATCAGGGCCAAATAAAAGATCCATATTCATGGGAGAATCTAGCAGCTTGGCTTTAATGTCTTCAGGAAGGGGCTGAGAGTGCAGCCATGTATATCTTTTGATAGCTGATCCTGTAGCAGCTGCTCTGGAGGAAACCACTGCACCTAAACTGCATTTGATGCAATGCCTTAGCCACTTGTGAGGCCTTAGCCACCATAGACATGGCCTGTTGCTTACTGTCTGGCCCTTGCATAGAAGCCAAAGTTTCAAATTCCCCCAAATAGAAAATATTTAGTCATTTATGTCTAATAGTTCAGGACTCCAATGGCTACAGCAGAAAAAATATATACCTTCTTACTCAGTTTAAACATTGATCTGCTCTCCATCTGAGGGAAGGGCATTAGCAGCAGATAGGAGTTTGAAGGCTAGTCCATTGCCATGGAAAATATGGAACAATCTGCCAAGAGATCCGTGCACAGAAAATTTAAATATTTAGGCACCTTGTAAAATTTCAGACATTTTAGGAGCTGGTGGTGGAGAGTCAGGAACAGTTGAAATAAATGCAAAGGCATCAAGAAATGCCTCTGTGACAGGAGCAGGGGTGACCACCTTTAAAAGATTCTTTTTTGCACATTAGAAGTTTTTTTGGGATTCCTTTTCAAAGTGTTTCATCTTGATTGAGAATTTTCCCAAATGAAGTTTCCTTAACGGGAATCAGGGGAGAACATGTTCAGAGACCACTTGGCCTGAAGAGTTGGTCTGAGAAGAGTATACTAGTGTGTGCTGAATAGCATCTGCCTGCCTAGTCATCTTCAGAAGATTCTAAATGTCTCTTTTGAGTGTGAAAGGAGTAGGGAGGGTAGAGAATGCAAAAGATGGTGGCTTGAGTACCATTCTGGCCTTAAACAGGCCCTGGGAGAAATCTGTCCACTCCTTTGCCTTGGAAGTCTGAGGAAAGGAAACATTTTTTTTTTCCTTTTAGGTGTGATATCTGCTTTCACAATATGTGGTAGTTTTAAATCCTGAAGTACCTCAATAGGAAACTCTGGTATTTCTTTGACTAAAATTTGCAGAACACATTTGGGGCCTTCAGAGATGCTAATATGGGGTTCCCCCTTCTCAGTATGAGTAGCATCGGTCATTTTGGACGTGCGCACTTCAGGCACTATACCTGCCTGTGTGGGATTGTGGTAGCCAGTATCTGAGAGGGTGTTGTGCACACAGCAGGTGTGTCAAAGTCCAGCTGGACAGGCATAATACTGGGCCTAGCTCTCAAACTACGTCTTTGGGATAGGCCGGATTTTATAGGTGGAAGGGTCCACCATCTTAGCTTGGGCAAGGCTCTTAAGGCACTGGATTTCTGGCTAAATGTGTTGAGAAGAAAGTTGTGTCCATAAGGTTTGTTACAATTGTGTTCTGCACCTAAATTGAAGAGTGGACATACTTGTACAGAATCTGCCTACTATAATCACACTTTTCCTTCTTAGCTGACATTTAACAGAAAAGCAAACTCCAGTGATACTAAAAACAAGGGATGTTCCCAAACAGGGCACTTATCTGAACAAGTGAAGTCCAACGGTACCAACGGCCACACACGGAACAGTCCAGTGGGTAAGAAACCCACATTCAGACTGGCAGCAAGACTCTGGGGTTTACACTCATAGGTTTGCTTATTGACCCCTTACACCTGCAGGCTCTTGAGTCTTACAGACATATGACTCTGTGGAAGACTTTGGCTTTGGTACCCAGCCAGATGTCAAGTGTATTTGGCAAGATAACTCAACAGCTTGGAATACTGAAAAAGTGATCCAAGAAGGACTTCTTTCTTGGCAATAACAAAGAGGATACCACCCTCACCCTCTATCCCCAGAACTCTGGCATCTGAAGCAGTGGCATTCTGGTGCCCGAATGTGAAGAGCAGGTCTGAAGTATGGCAGCCTCTGGGGGGATCACACCTGAAGACTTTGTCCAGGCCATGGATGAGCGGACTGCAAAGGCACCACACCTGCGTCAGTGACAGTCTAGAACAGTCAGACTGAAATGCCTTTGTGTGTTTGTCCTTGCATTCTTTATGGATGACAACCTGGGAATTGGCAGATGCCATGGCATGAGCAGGCCTAGGCCAAGCACTGTGTAAGTGTTGAAGGTATTTGGCCATACACCCAATAGTCTTATAATTAAACCAGTAGAGAATGAGCAGTTAGGGATGCCATGCTGGGGTCATAAATGAAAGAATAAAAATGACAGTCTGTGTGAGATTTGCTTCAATAGGAGACAAATAATGACTTTAAATATAAACAATTTACAAAATAAAAACAAGGGCAGGAATATAGGGTACTCGTGATTTTTTGTACTTTTAGCTGGCAAACAGACTGACAGCGATAAGAAATGGAGTCCTGGGTAACATGGCAAGAAAGAACTGAAGATGGTGTATACAGACATACCTCATACCAACATCCTCATGTGGGACAGATGAGGACATCCGTTGACTAAGGGATTGGAAAAAAAAAACTTGTATTCTGACATGCCACAGGCTTCTGCGTAGCAGAAAGTTCCAAGACTTGGTACTTCAACATTAGTAATGTACATCTTAATATGATTTTCAGGGGACAGAATGTGCCCCCTAACAGACTTAACTGATAGTTGGTCCTGTTTAGTGTGATTTCAAGTTCAATTAATTCAGTTTGGGGGTCTCTGTCTATAGGTGAGATGATCCCTAATAAATAAGGAATGATAGGCACAAAAACAGGTAAGGTAATATGTGCAGTTAATGACACTTTACATAATTAATTACAGAAATACGATGCTCCAAATGCAGAAGAGCCTCAAGGTCAGGCAATTTGTTGAGTTCTGTCACAGAGCAGTCACCTTAATGGGATTCCGCTTTGCATATTAGGGTGTGAAGCCCATTAGCTGGACTCTGCCTAAACATCACTATGGGGGTAGCAATGACTGTAGCCAGTATACAGAAGCCATGCAACACAAAATGCAAAATTTCCTTTGCAAAACAAGTGCAATTGTAGAACATCTAGCCCCGTGCTGACCCATACTGGATGTCCTGGAATGACACCAGATTTTTAGCCAATTATCTTATTGGTACTTGGGCATCATTCTTATAGGAAGGGTTCTACTCAGGACCAGAGTCCTGGCTGTCTTTGTGACATGCATTGAGTGTTCTGACATATCTCTGCATTTCTCAGGGTTTTGTCGCAAGTCATTCAGCCCCATGTGTGCCACCATCTTGTCATATTCATATCTCCATTTTCTTAAAGAATGTGTGTGATTCTCAAAGAGTAGTGTTGTCCAGTGGTGCACAAAGCTGCATTCTGATGACTTCTGGCAGGGACTGTAGTCTCATGCAGCCATGCCTTATGACTAAACCTGTAGCAGTCACTCTGGCAGCTGCTCTATAAGAATCATAGTCACACTTAAGAATGTTTCCCCACTTGACAAGTCTGGGTGAGTTCTTGCAATTTTGCTCTCAGGTCTTCATCAAACAACTCCCCAATCTTTTCCATTTGGTCACTTGACAATTCATAGCCCCAAAAATCTCTTAGCTACCACTGATGGAGAGGAATTTTAAGGGCACCTTACATAGCCTGTCAACCTTGAGACAGGTGTTTGGGAGTCTCTCCTCAAATGTGACAAAAGCGTCCTGCAACATCTCCAAAACAGGATTATATGTACTTTTGGGAATCAAATGCCTCCTTAGCTTCCCATATTAAGATCTATCATCTAACAAAAAGCATCTCCAAACTTATGTGAATGACACAGAGAAAATGTATCATCTTGTTTAATATCCTAAACATGAGTAAATGTGAAAAGTAATCCAGTTCTCCTGTCAAGAGCTACCATCCTCTACCTTTTCAGGAAGGCCTCCTTTCTTTTTCCTCTCAGAGATGACTCCAGGCAGTGACTAGTGCTTGGCTGTAGCTTTTGTAAGATATCAAGGAAACCTTGAACCAAGGAGATGCACTGTTTGGGGTCTTTGGGATAGGCAGAGTGGAAATAACCCACCAGGTATTTGGATACCAGACATTTGCAAGGAACTGGGGCCAGTGACTTCTCAACTAATTTCAGCCAGGATGGCTAGCTCAGAAATCAGCACCAGTGGCTCTGATTTTCAGGCTTAAACCTTACAGCCTTCTACATACTCATTTACCAAAGTAATGAGCTGTCAATCCTCCTTTGCTGAAATGACAAAATAAGCTGTGGCTGCCGGTATCTGTGACAATGTCAGCTGCACAGATATGCTCTTTTCCCTTCACAGGATGCCATAGTAGAGTGAAGGTTAGTCTTGAGGCTGCAAAAGCACCTCATTGGGCCTTATAATCTCAAGTTGAGATGGTATGGACAACTGGGACATGTCAACCATGATCCTTTCCACTTTCTTCAACAGCTCTTTATTCATAGGTGGACTTTGGAGATGGAAGACAAGCACAAGATCGCCAAGGACTGGATATAAGCTTCAAGCTTCTTTTGATCCAGTGCTGTCTACTTCATTTTTCAGGAGTAAATCTCCAGACTCTGCATCCCCTATAGTGATCTGGGCCTAAACAAAAAATCAAAATGTATGAAAAGCTGCCTGCAGAATCTGCCCATCCCAAGATCATATACTTTTTTTAGCCCAAACCATGCCTTACTGCACAAGCAGGCAAGCAGGTGCAATAGGACTACCTTTAATAATTGGTAAGTACAGCAGTAGGATAAGAAAATCCCCAATGAGGTACTTGGCTCTTGTGAGCTACAGAGCAGGTTGAACCATGTAATGCATGGACAAGCAGTGGCACAAAAAATCTAAAATGGCATGGGCATACATACCTTACATTGGGAGTATCCTTATGTCCTTGATGGACATATCTGCCACATTTGAAGGTTGTTGAGCTGAGGAAGAAAGACTGGACATTGAGCGTTTTGCAGGTAAAGACTACTGCAATGGTGATCTAAATGAAAATTTACTTCCTCCATCTTTCTCTGGCTTTTTTAAAGGCACCACTAGGAGAAAAAGCCTCCTAAGGTTGGAGTGGCAAGTGTCCCCTTACTTTTGGAAACTAGTCTCTGGTACTCCAAAAAGCCTTTAAAAAGACTAGTGTCTAAAACATACAACTGTGTTGGTAACTTATCATAAGTTATTTACTTACCATAACAATAGACCCCTGTTGTCTTCTTCCATCTATCTCAACTAATGGGTACATCGGATCAAATGCTTTCAACTCAGACTTTTGTAAACACGGCTCAGGCTCCTCATCCTATCCATAATCCCCATCTGTCCTAACAGTCTCTCAGCAAGACATAGCCTGTAAACATGTGTTTTGCTCGGGGAAATGACAGACAACATGTGTTGTCCATGATCACCACCACTGTGGTATGGCCTGGAATTGTGTATTGCCATATCATGTATGTGTAACAGAAGTACATGCCATTCCTCGTGTTTTGGATGACAGCTGTCATGATGTCCAACTGTCATGATGTGGTGGTGTGTGCCATGGGATCGCAATTCCGATGCCATGTAGGATCATATACAAGTATATCCTGTCTGTGTAGTCCTCCTTTACTAACTGCATCAGACAGCAATTAAGCCTTAATCTATACACAATGTTGCAGATACTTTATTCTTTAGCAGTACATTATACCATGTTCGCTGTATCTTACATTTCCACAGCCATTACTTATTCACATAATTTCACACCTTCCGCAAATAGTTATATATGTTAACTGGTTGTACATCTATGTGCATATAGTTAAATCCATAGTGACACACAATTGTACCTTGACATGTGAGCATGCAGTGAGTTATCACTGATCTGATGTGCTGTAATGATGCTCACAAGAGTGTCCCCTGTTCAGTAATGAGCAGGGTGGGTGACATACAACTGTTTGTTTATTCGACAATTGCATGATGGTATACATGTATGTGCTTGAAATTCTTAGATTGCTTACCTATGCACGTTGATGTTATGAGTGCACATTACTGTGTATGTGTTTTTTTATAAATGGCCATTTCTGTCAACATCAGCAATCATTCTGCCCATGTGACATACATTTTCCATTTGGTTACATGCATTTCGGTTTGGCTTCAACAGCATTCTGTGTGCTGTCTATATGCATTTGCAGTGTGTCAACTTACTTTGTCCTGCTTTTCCCTGATGTGGGACCAAGTTGTCCACTTCCCTTCTACCTGCATATTTGACTGTAATATTTTGCAGATATGTTTGCCTTTTTTGTATTTACTGACCATTGCCATGTTTTAGTTTTGACAGAATGAACATGTGCCAAATATATGGCCATTTTACAATGCAGGACATCTGTACACAAGTCGCTGGTCACTGACTACTGCTTACAATAAGTCCTTGTTCTCATTATACTTGTGTGCTAACCAATGTACTTTGTTGACATCCATGTGCACAACTTGCTATATTTATTGAGCTGCAGTGTTATGTTTTAGTAAATATTCTTACATGTCATTGGTGTGTGTATGTATATTGACCTTGATTTCATGTACATTCCATTTAGGCCACTAACAGTCATACAGACACAGCTACACCTGTGGGTTGCCTTTAACATGGCATATGTGTGTAACATATATGCATTCCACTACATGTTTGTTTGGGTTGTATACACCTACCTGTGTATATAGCAGCCATTTTTTTGCTTTTCTTCAGTGCTTCTGTTTGGTACTGTGCTTGGTTGTTTGCCTTTCATATGCATGGTTGTAGGTTTGCTTCTGCCCTCTGCTGGGTTATCTAGCATTGCTAGACCTGCATTTGTTCATGCTACTTTTCTTACACCTTTCCTGCTGATGGACTACTTGGATATACGGTTATTTATCCAGCTGTACTGTGATCTTAATTTAGTACTCTCCAGCACACATCTACCATTGGTCATACACACCTAGATATGACTGCCACACAGTTTGCAACATGTTGTAATTTGATAGTGCATAGGTAGAGATATTTTCCTGCATTTCACCATGGCTAGTATGCATCCACATCCTGTTTGACAACTTTCCATTGCCGATCTTGTGCAGTGTGCCATCTGTGTAGCTTACCTTTCCTTGTTTTTTTTTCCTTTTCCAAACTTTGTCTGTCTTGCGTTGTGATATTTATTCTATGGGTACACCTGTTGTGATGGCTTTCTCTGTCTGTTTCTATATGTTTACCTTTCTTTCAATTAAAGAAAAAATGGGGTCTATTCCCACCAAAAAAAAAAATTGCCCATGTCCCTCTGACTTTCCCTCAGATTGTACTATTGCAGCATCCCTCTTGTGTATCCCTCTTCTTCACCCATACCACACATCTTCTTTTCTATATCTTACATTCCTTGGGTGTGTGTCCTCAAACCATTGTTTGCAAATGTTAGCTGTGGTAATTTGGCCATGATTGCCCTTCACCAGAATTAATTTTGTAATAGAAATTTTACAGATCCCATTGGAATCCATAACTTCAGGCAAGCATATTTTATTAGCACATAGTTTTATGGAGATTTCCTTAGTTGTCTCTGAGCTTACTGCAAAGAATGCTGATGATATATATTACAAATGGGATTGGAGCTTTGAAGCAAGCATTTTTTGTTAGTGAATGCATTACAGAAATATTCATAGTTGTCTGTAATGTTTCAGGGCAAATTTGTGAAACTCTGTGTTATGAATGCAATGCAGCTTAGATTGGGATAGTTGACATTCATTTATTTTTATTGTGTCATAAAGGAGTCAGTTATATTCTGTAGTTGTCCTTAACCTTACAGGACAGATTCTATTTTATATATATAGGGACTTAAACCTCAGCACAGAAATTAATAGAACATGCTGGAGGGACAGATTTATAACCCAGAGGCTCCCATCACTCTGGAATAGAATCCCAGTCCATGTCAGACAGAGCCCCTCACTGCTCCTCTTCAAGAGAAATCCTGACAAGTGGATGGGAGATCGTAGGTTTACCCCGGGGATCACTTCTGCGTCACTGCTAGACAGAGGCACAGTAAACTAACCTTAAAAGGGTATAGTAAACTCATTTAAAATGGAGGCGAAAGCCAAACACACTCTGGCTAGGCTTGTAAATGCCCTAGGGCAGATAGCCTAGTATCAACCTATGAACATACATATACGGATCCAGGACGTTTGATCGAATGATCAAACGTCCGAATCCATTAAGCACTTTCGCATAAGTATGCCTGTTGCCGAGGCCGTACTACGGTGCGGATAAAGGAAACTTCTCTTTTCCCCACTGTAGTGTGGTCTCAGAGGGAGAATATTAAAGTAGGGGGATGTGGGGGCCATAGCCCCCCACATAGGGGTGCAGGGGGTGAAGCCCCCCTGCAAAAACGTAAATGTAGTTTTTTTTTTTTTTTGACACGCTTTAACAAAAGTGCTTTCATTAAACTGTGTTTGGTGGTTATGGATTCAGACATTTGATCATTTGATCAAACGTCCTAGATCCATACATATATATATATATATATATATATATATATATATATATATATATATATATATATATATATATATATATGTGTGTGTGTGTATAACTATCAGGATGCTTGATTTGTGCTAATTTTTCCCCTAGCTTTATTAATGTACAACATGCTTTGGCACCCATTTCTCATTACTTATGGATTACTTGCATACTTGTTTAGTGCACAGTTGTTACTGCAGTACTCCATTGTGCACCAAGCTACTCTGAGTTCCTTGTGGTATATTTACATATTACAATTTTATCGGTAAGTTTAGTGCAGAATCTGTGAACTTTATGGAATCCTGCCCTTTGTTAAATATATCTCGTATAGTGTGCAGATGGGTATTTTAAATTGGGTGGAGTCTTTTCAGTGACTGCTGTATATGTTAAACATATTAAAGTAAGCAAGTATTTTTCTTATAAGATATATAGGCTACATATATACACTGTAACAAAATAAGGAAGGCTGAACAAAAGCAAGCTCACATTAGTATAATGTGATCTTGGGCTGCTGGGGTGGAGTGTGATGTAAAAGTGTACTGATAATGTTATATGTAAAATTAAGAGGATAATACCTTTGGCTTGAGATATAGACAGTTTTTTAAGCAAATAGACTTGAAAAATTAATTCAGAATTACTCAGACATGAAGTCTTCAGCTGAAGTATTTGGCTAGGAAAAAATTGTACATTGTGTTCTGAGTGAAATGTACAAAAATTCCTTCAAGCATTTGCAAAGTTAATAGCTGTTTCCTTCACTGCTGACCATTTTTACTTGGAGATGAGCTATCTGTGGGTACAAGCAGTTAAGCTTGAGAGTGCTGAGAACTTTTTGCTGAGAGAAATGCAACATTTAAAGATACAGTGGCAAGCAGTTCAGTGAAAAAAATACCCTGAAAATGGGGGAAGTTATTAAGAAATAGTAGCTTCCCCAGTAGTCTTGATAATTTTATCAACACCTTTATAGGTGAACTGAATTCCTACCTTCTCTTAAACATCATTCCTTCTACAAAATATTTTTTGCTTGTATTTTTCCCAGAATTTCCATTTTTTCTATGTAATTTACTCCTACCATTTTCTAAAAATCATGCTTTCTGTTCTTTTATCTCTTACAATATTTGCTAATTCAAGTATAGTCAGTTTAGACTTTGATTTCCATTTTCTAATAATTCTTTTGTTTGGCAGCCACCATGATTAAACTTACTATGTCTAGACAATTCAGATGCTGTGTCCCAGCTCAAACAAAAATTCCAGGTTACACTCAGTTATTCACCTAGTATTCCTGAGTACTCTGAAGGAAATATTTAAAGTCTGACAACTCATTACACTTCAAGAACATATGCTCTCAGGTACCGCCTTCTTGCTCATTACAACTTCAGCAATTGCCATCTACCTGAGGAAAATCCTTTGAAGTCTGCTTGGGATATAAACATATCTATGCAAACACTTTCAAGCAAAAGTCCTAAATCTTCTAGATTTTGCTGCATGTTTGGGAGCCATACATATGTCCTGCCATTGCTTCTTTATAATAATTTCAACTACCCATTCCTTAAATTCCTCACTTTTTAACAGGTAAGTTGGGAAGTGCCAGTGTCTTATCTTTACTTCATTACCCACCATTTTAGCTTAGTAATTATTGTCATATGATTTTAAATAGTTATTGGATGTATGTCAAATGTCTCAGTTAAATGCACATGTTCCTGTGAAATATTTCTGTCTAATTCAGCCCAGTTATAGTACCTTTGTGAATAATATGTAAATTGCCTCGAAGTTCCTAATGCTGAATTTATGTCTTTCTTTCCAAATATTTTCATAAATTTCTTCAGAAATCTAGCCTCTTTTGTGATATTTTCCCTTCTAGGTTGCCCCTCCCCAAGAAATATCCCCATTGCTGCAAATTAAATTCCAGTCCCCACCTGTAAGTAATATTCCCTGCTGAAAGCTGATTATTTCTCCCACATTTTTTATGCTCCATAATAGCAGTTTTAGGTAGAATATAAATAAATGCCACCATAATTATCATTCCTTGTTAGTAGTCCCTTAATACTACAACTCTGCCATTATTATCTTTTTTCCTCTTCAATCACTACTGGAGCTCCTCTAGTAATAAGTACTCCTGTTTTCCTTTTCCCCTGATATTCTGCAGAATATTCATCCTGAAATCCTTTCTTTATCAAATTCACATGCTCAGTATTTTTTTCCAAATGTGTCTCCTGAAACATTGCTATTTGCATTCTGCATTTATCAATATAATTCATTATTTCCTTTTTGTCTATACATGTGAGATTATTCACATTCCAAGATAACATGGAAAATGTTACCATTATAGTAAGAAGTCATTATTCTCACTTATTATATATGACAGCTTTTTTTAAATGCCTAGTTCCAGTTTTTGTGATGCATGCATCCATTAATGTTTTACAAGACTTTTTAATTTAATAAAAACCCTCAAACAGAAAACCAAACACACCCCATAACCTGTTAACTTAATACAAGCACACACAACTATGTACATCTTCAAATAATAAAGTTTAACCCTTCTAATAGGAACATTTCTGCCAAATAGGTTCTACTAGCATAGACCCTAATTAACCTGAAATTGAGGTTATCCATGCTAAGACACTAATTATTGCCTGTGTTTCTACTTACACTAACTGATGGCTGTTTATTTTATCTTTATCTCTCAATCTGAAAACAACTTGCATTTCAGAAGTCATTAACTTTTAGCTTTGAAGAAACCAATGTCTGTGATACATTAATGCATACATGTATCACAAAAACTGGAAATAAGCATTTAAAAAAGCTGCCATGTATAATAGGTGGGAATAATGACTTCTTACTACATGGAGACATAAAGGATTAAATAAAAAAATGCAGCTAGAAAGACAAGCTAGAACATTTATTGCTAAAGATAAACTTTTCATTATATTCAAACAAAATATCTTGTAAAACTTGACATGAGTTCCAATGTTGATCATAAGAAAAACTGTATAAAGGATTAACCTACCAAGCATTAATGGGTGCATATATCACAAAACCTGGAAAATAGACATTTAAAAAAGCTGTCATATATAATAGGTGGGAATAATGACTTCTTACTATAATGGTGACACTTTCCATATTATCTTGGAATGTGAATGGTCTCGTGTACAGACAAAAATGAAAGCATATTTAATAATATTAATAAATGCAGAGATCTCATATTTACTTGTTTTCACTTAAAATGTGTTATCAGATTAAACCAAGAGTCTTAATTCAGACATTAAACTTTGCAAAAGTAAAAGAAACATATATTATGATTTGTGACCTTTTACACCCCATCCCCCACCTCAGCAACCCACGATTACAGCCTATTAACTTAGCCATGCTTTCTTTTAGCTTTTCTTCTCTTTTTGCAGTGGAATGCCTATATTTCTTAATACCAAAAAGATGTAAGAATGAGAAGAAGAAGAAGAAGAAAGCATCTGTTTACTTTAATAACTTTATCACACAGAAGAACAACTAAAATACTTTACTATAAAAAATATGTAATTTATATTGTGAAAAGTTTCATAGAAATACTGTTAAGAACAGAAATTGTTTTACTTACAGTTGCTGTTTTCCTTCTTCTTTCCCTCCCATTAAAGTCCTTCCATACATTAATGACATTAAGTGAGGCAAATGCTTTTCAATTCCCCACAAGTTTAACTCATTCACTCCAATGAAGCTCAGGAAGTTTTCACTGTAACTTCCAATGGGCAGAGCCTAAGTCTTTTGATAGAATCAAATTATGCCCTCACATGTCAACCAAATATTCATATATCTGGAACCATAGATGTTATGATAAAAGTATGAATGGCAAAACCTTCAGCAGACACTATTTTTATAGTGGCAGTATTATTTAGGTTCTAGGTCTTAAAATGGATTTTATAAGTCACAGTAACTATTGCATTTGTAATATTTTGTAAACAGCATACAATATCTCTGCAACCACTCGAGTTACACACATACTATTAACAGTATTTCATTCATTTAGCTGAGAGCTTTCATATGAGGCTAAGGAGTTCTGTCTGGGTTACTTGGTTGTTGGGATATTTAGAAAATATCAAAATTATATCTATATAAATTAATATAAAAACAGCAATTAATATCTGTTTATCTACACTAGGCAGAGGTCAAATTTTAATGCACTTGAGTTTGATATTGTGTATGAAATATTTTTAAACCTTGTATATAGCATTATTTTGGATATATTGCTGCAAATATGAACAAGCAATATTTGATGCCTAGAGGCATCAGTGGGAGTTAACTGCAGATGCACCTGGAGGTGTCACTCCAATGTAGTGAGTTAAGAAAGTCAACAAACTTCCATTCTTTCCACTTATTCTTCTACAGCTGTATTTCACAAATGCAATTGATGCTTTGCAGTTTTACATCTATTCACTATTTTCTGTGCTGCTAATGTCTTCTTCCTGTTGATTTCCATATCCCAGCTCCAAATTCTGATTCAATTCCAAGGTACTCCCAATTCTTCTGGTCAACTCCTGTGCTTTTCTATATCTCTCATGCTTTTTCCTTTGGAACAGTGGAAAAGGTTTTACTGGCAAAATATTTCCATGTGCTTTATCAGAAGAATGAGAAGCAGAGTCTCTGCCTGATGGCTCACTTTTTGATGGACAAACTTTTGCATTTCCTCCTTAGCCTCTTCTGCATCAAAAATTACTTTAATCCTCCAGGAAAAAAAGCATTCTGAAGACAGCTAGATACAGCAGTTTGAATCTCACACCTGCCTCTTGAAATTCCCTGATTACTAGAATAAATGTTTCTCTTCTGCCTGTTGTATAGTTAATAATAATTTTCCACAAGCACTCTACTGTCTCCAACATTTAATACTTTGCTCTTCTGTCACATTTTTGTCAGGATCAACTGTTTCTGCTGGTAGGTTTGCATCTTTACTTATAAAGGTCTTGGCTGCTTTCTCTTCTTTTCATGGCCAAATATGGGGCATATACAAGGTATCCCCTTTCAATTAACAGTTCCTGCTGTAGAATACCAGTACTTGTTTGTGCCTTCATAAATTAATGCATTCTGTTCCTTTTAGTTTCACTGATATAGCAGAAAATCTCAGATTTTCCCTATGCGGTTTGTCTTCTAATTTTGGATTTCTTTTTAAACACGGTTTTCAAAATGGATGTTCAGCAGAATATCAGGAACAAAGTAAAGGGTGAGTAATAATACTGATTGTCAAATGAGCTGTAATAGTGATAGAAGAGGAAAACAGACAATAATGGTAGATTTTTGGTAGTAAGTTGCCATTGGTGAGGGAGGATTATTACAGTGGCATGTAGTTATATTCTAGTAAAAACTGCTGTTATGGAGCTTAAGAAAATTTGGGGAGAAATAAGGTTTCAACAGGGAATATTATTTATAGCTGAGGACTGGCAGTTGATTTGCAGTAGTGAGGATGTAGCATGGTGATCCAGAAGGAAAAAAATATAACAAAAGGTATATTTCTGAAAAAAGTTATGAAAATCTCATACAATATTTACATATATACAAATATCTCAGGCATGAGCATTAATGCCCTTCTAGTCTGCCAATATACCAAAACAGTCTCCCATAATGTGTCCAAGTTCTTAAAAATATCTAAACTAGTGCTAGCTTTAATATAATTTGTCTATTTCATACAACAGCTACTCTCTCAGAGAACCAATTATTATATCTCTCATTCCTATATAATATTCTACATAGGGTTTTCTGATCAATTTCTACACTTTTTGATAACCTCAAACATTCCTAGAGAAAGCTGTCTCTAAATTTGCCCTATATATCTGAATAAGGTCTTCTCTTAAATATCTGTATGAAACATTGTACACGTTAAGATATTTTAGTCTCTTATAATAGCTTAAATGTTCATATATCTTGGTGTCCTTGATATATTTCCACTGTACTCTTTCCAATTTACTCATGTTTGTTTTCTTATAATGTTTCCATATTGTTATTCCATGCTGTAGTTTGGATCTAATGTAAACTACAAACTATGATTTCATCATGTCAAGCTTCATAGACTTTATAAAGCTTTTTATACAGCATATAATTTTTTAACATTAACCAATTGCTTGATATGATTAGAAAAAAATTCAAAGCTGGATCTACCTATATACCTAGGTCTTTAAATGAATCTACAGATGTTCACCATATTTGCACTGCTGCTGTAGCCTTAGCTGCATGCATTATTTCCTGCCAAGAATATAACAGCTGGCCAACTTTCAAAGATGTGGGATATCTTCCATGCTTTCAAACCATTAAGCAGCTTGAGCTGAGCTGCCTAAAACACAGGTTTGAGCACCAAACCTTCAGAGCATTTCTGCTGTCAAAGAGAGTGCTCTTTTGCAGGCTTTTGAGGGTTGACGTGTTCTTTGCTGGGCAGATAAGTTCCCTTTAAGAGAGAAAAAAAAAATCTTCCACATTATAAATGTGTTATTTAAATGTTCTTTTCTGGTTAGTAAACTTGTTTTTATGTAGGGTTTTGTTTTAACAAGCTATTATGAGACTTAACTGTACTTTTAAAAGGGAATGCACTTTTTTCCTGTCAGTTTAAAAGTAGTTGAAAAAAGTTTTTTTTTTTTTGTGGTGAAAATGTGTTTATTTTACTTTTCTGTCTGACAGAATGAATCAAAGTGCTTTTTATTGCGTTTTTATGGAGAAAAAGTGACTTTAAGAACTTGACATTTTTACTGACTTATGCTACATTCCCTGGGGAAGCTACTGCTACTGCCATTAATGACTCTGTTGGCCCTATTTTTCCTGTCAAAAAGAAACATAAAACTAAACAAGTATCTGCTCCTCCTCAAATTTCTCTAGACAGGAGTAGTTTACTAGATCTGGCTCAGGTTCTAATTCATTCGATTGATCCTTCTTGTAAGGTGGCTTCTGATAAAAGAAAAACGGATGCCTGTTTTCCTGAAGAGATTCAAGATTCTGAATCTGGACGAGAAGCTGAAGTGACAGATGTTATTTTTTTCTCAGATTTCTGATTCAGATCCAGGGGACAGCAGAGTATCAGATTCTTCTTGTGGGTAGGTTGCTTTCTCAGATGTTTTCCAGAATATGCCAGTGTTCTTAATGGGGAAGAACACTGAGGTTTCTTAGCCCCTCAGAATATACTATTAGCTGTTACAAATGGAATTTCCAGAACCTTCACCCATGACTCCAGTGGTGTCAGCATTGGAGGATATATGTCACTGCCTGCAATTTTCCTGATGGCCAGCCTGCTGCCCCTAAAAACTCGGATAGACTCTATAACGCTCCTCAGTCTTATTTACTTCCCACTGTTTCAAACTTGATTTCTGTTTCATTGAATTGCTGTCCAATATACCTTTGGATATTACAATGCATCTTATAAACTTCACTCAATGGATAATGCTCAAACCTCTCATGATTAATTCCTTGTACCTGTATTTAACAACTCTTCTAGTAAAATCAATTATTAATGCATAACAGACAGTGACTTTGCAGATTCATAAAAAAACTTTGTAAATTTCATCCAAAATGCACTGGTCCGCCATCTCATGATTAATTGATTGTACCTGTAGACTTTTGTCTGCCACTGAAAGCCTATCTGATTATTTTTCAATACAAGCACTACCATTTACATTGCCTTTTATCATTTTGTTTTATTTTTCAAGCCTGTTCAGTTAAAAAAGAAACACTTGTCTATAACTTAAACCAAGGACATTTTTCTAGATTTTCACATGTATAAAAATTATGGAAATTATTATCTTTGCTCTACATAATATGTATACACACCTTTACATATCCCAGCAGCCTAAATCACAGTGTTAACTTGCTTCTGTTCAGTTTTTTTAACTTCATTATAGTGTAAAGGTTGTATACCTTACAGCTGAGAAAAAGTGCTCTCTTTCTTTAATACCTTTAATATACAGCAGTCGCTAATAAGACACTCTCACCTCACTTTTAAAATAAACCTGATTGAACACTGTACAAGTCCACTTTACAAGACTCAAACTACATCATGAAATTGTTGTACAAATATTAAGAACAAAAACTTTTTTTTATTTATTCAGTTCCTTCAATGTCTTTTTAGATATTAAAGACATAAAGTGGAGTATATGCTTTACATTCCACCCACCAGTTTAACACAGTCAATAAAACTCAAGTCTATCTTCAGCCACTTCTTGCAAAGTCACATTTCACATATCTATTCTTTTATGACATAGAATCAATGCTTTATAGTCATCTATTCACTAATTTCAAAATGTTACTGGTCTTCTTAATCATCTCCATCTCCCATAATCAGACTCTGGTTCAAGTCTAAGGTACCTCTGTTTCTTTAAGTCAAGTCCTGTGCTATTTTCTGTCATTCAAGCATTTTTATTTGTGACAATAGAAAAGGCTTCACTGGCAAAGTCTCTGTATGGACTTTATTGTCAATAGATTAAAAAGCAGGGTTCCCTACTGCTTGCTGGCTCACACTCTGTTAGCTAAGCCTTTTTATTTCCTCCTGTACCAGTTCTGCTTCCAGATTATACATGTATTTTCCAGGGAAGTATATGTTAAAGAAAGATGGATACAGCACTTGAAGCTCACCCTGCCTATTTACATTACCTGATTGCTGAGGTAGACTGCTTCTCTTCTACTTTGTGCATAGTGAATAATCATATTACACAAACATCCCACTGTCTCCAATTTTTAATACTTTTTCCTTCTACCACAGTTTTGATAAGAGCAGCTCTTTCAGCTGATCTGATGCCAGCTTTACTAATATAAGGCATGGCTACTTTCTAATAAGATATGGAGTATAAACATAATATGATCTCTCAAATAGCAGATCCTTCTGTAGAACACCAGTCTGGTTGTTTATTTGTACTTTCATAGCATGAATGCAGTCTGCTATTTCCAGTTTCTCTCATATAGTAGAGAGGATGCCGTCTATGTTCTGCCATCTAATGCTACTATTTTTTGAAACAGCTCTTTTTGAAGGCTCATGCTCAGCCTTTTCAGTTCATTCCAACTTCTGACTTTTTGAAGTTTTATCAGTTCACCAGAATAGCTAGTTAAAGCCTCTATTTTTACATTGTTGTTCTCTGACTTTATATATTACTTCAATGTTTCATTTATTTTAAAGAGCTCTCAGTACATTTGATTTATTTTTCCTCTAAATTACTAGAAGCCATCTCCTGTACCAAAGCTGAAACTTGAAATGATTGTTGCTGAATATCATCTCATCCAGATGTGTTTTTCTCTTTTTGTGGTTGGTTTTCTTATCTTTTATCCAAATATTTTCTTTGCTGGTATCCAGGCAATCTAATTACTAGCTAGTAACTGAATTCCACCCAAATGGGTAGACTTTAGTGGCCTCCTTTTCTCAGTTTCAGTTTTCACACTGGGAGAGTAGAAATCAACCTGTTGATCAGCATGCAGCCATCTTGGAAGTCCTAAATGCTGGTTTCCTAAATTCATGCATATTATCCAGATACAAACTTATTTCCCCATAGTGATCTGAGTTGTTTCTTTTCTTAATTTGCAAGTCACTCTCTCCTGCAGCATTTTAATGTTTGCCAGTTCTATCAAGTCGTTTTTTTATTAATTTTCTCCCACATCTCTTTCTCCCCTCTTCCCACTATATTTTTAAAGTTCACCATTATTTAATCCAATGCACTAGCCATCCCTGTCAGTTTTTCTGACTCAATAACTCTCAAATTTCCCCTATTATCCATTCATTGAATTCCCATATTTTTAGTAAATATGTGGGAAGGGTCAGTGCCTTTCTTTAATTTTAGTTCCTTGTATATTTATCTGAATTTGTATAGGTAAGTGCATAATCAAGTGTCATTACTGGATAGATCTTAATCTTTCTACCAAATGTACATAATCCTATAATATATAGTTTCTATCTAATTTAGCCCAGTTATTGTATCTTGGAGAATAATATATGAATTCTCTCTGAACTACCACTTCTAAAATAACGTCCTCTGTTCTGACCATTTTCATGCATAACGTTAGACATCTGCCTTCTCTAATTATAATTTCCCATTTAAGGACCCCTGACACATCAACATTGTTGCAGACTAATCTCCAGTCTTCACCTTTAAGTAAAATACCTTCTGAAAGCTTATTCTTTCTTTCAGAATTCTTTTAAGCTGTGCAACCAGTCTCAGGTGACAAAGATGCATGTAAAAGAAAAACCTTTCCTTATTAACATCGCTCACTGCCACATATCTTCCATTGTTTTCTTTCCTCTTCTTCCATAATTGGAGCCCCTCTTCTAAACAATGTAATAACACCCTTTTTCCTTTGTAATTTAATTCATACACCCTCATAACAAGGACCCCCAACAGCTGGAAATCACAACATTGTTTAACTTTGCAGTGCTGCTTACCCATTTTTCCTTCTTCAAACTTCTTCCTTGACTTACTGCCACTAATCCATTCAGATAACAAACTATACGTTTCTACCATTATGTTTCTTTAACTTACATTTAAACAGAGATTTTTTTTTGTCTTGCTAGTACTAATGAAGCAAACTTACACCAAGGGGAAATAAATAACATATATCTGTATATCTGAACTATTTAGCCCAAAATATACACAGGAGAAATAATTTATTTTATTTGCAGGTGTTTTTTTTTCCATTTAACTTCTTCAAGGAGAACAGCAACATAAAATAGGGTTCATACTTTTCTATTTCCCATCAAACATCAAATGATGCAATTAATATTCCACAGATTTTGCACTGTTTACCAGGTTCATTTTATTAGCAGTCATTTTCACAGTCTTCACCTTCTCAATGTACCAGCTTTAGTTTGTATATTTATTTGTTTATTTATATTTGTTTACTGGGGTAGTGCACTGATCTCAGTGGACCATTTGCAGCACAGCCCAGGTGAAAAGGATCACATATGAGAACAAAACATATTTACACATACATGGATATGCTAAAAAAAATGCTGAAAACACACAGACACACACACACACACACACACACACACACACAAATGCATTCATTTTTACAGATGCAAAAATATGCTACAACATTTAGTTGAAGAAACAGTTAATGCCATAACATGGAGGGAAAATGGAATTATGCTTAGCAGAGGTTTATAGATAAGATGTACCCCAAGATTTAATAAAATCCTTGTAGGCTCTGAGTAGATCCTACACAGAATGTATCCGTGTACACGTACATGGTTCCCCCTCAGCAGTGTGCCATGCTTATTAATGATGGCACGTTGCCCAGGGAAAGCATAGGAACAGGGTTATTGAATTAGTGTAAGGATAAGTGTAGAGGCTACTTGTGGTCATGGATGGCATGTACTGCACCCTGCTACTGTTGAAATGCTATGAATTGGGTCAAATGTGTAATATTTAATTTTAAATATTTTTTTTCCATTTTTTTTGCATGTTTGCATGGAGTGGCACAGAGTGCAGCAGTGCCAAGCTGGCTCACATATAGACAGCTGACACCTGCCAGACATCTAAAAATAGAAACCAGATGTGATTAATTATCACAATTACATATTTTTGCAATTTTAATTTTTTTTTCTGTTTTTTTTAATTGCTGTTTGTGTGGCGCTGAGCGGTGCTCATACATACATAGCTGACAGTTACTAGACATCTAAAAATAGAAACCAGATGTAATTAATTATTTATGTCTGAGTTTATTTAAGTGCATTTGCATAGACCACTGTGATGCTTAGCAATGCTAGCAGGTAACCCAGTAGTATATGTGAAAGCATACTAGTTTTCATGATATCTAAGTAGCTAAATGGGTAGAGATACAGCCTAATGTTTAGTAGGTTCATAGGTAGGTACTAGGCTATTGGCCCAAGGGCCTACGTAAGCCTAGCCAACAAGCTTCCCTGGCTTACTCCACCCAAAAAAAGGTGGGTTCTGGGTTTGGGTCTGTAACAATGATAAGATGTCTATAAATTAATTTATTATATATGTTTAATTTTAAATACAACTTTGTGAAATATGGCACTGCTGCACTGGGCTGAACACTGCTTAAACATGCTAATGGCTCCTTTTGTTTGCACAATGCTAAGCTGAGTTATATCTCTGGTTGTGCGAGTTTTCTCACTACTTAGCTGCGCTTAGCTGGTTTGCAAATTGCTAAGCAATACAGTCCTTTTTTGAATGTTGCTCAATGACATGTAAGGGCAGGAAAACAGCCTATATTAAACGAAATAGGTGGGGATTTTGCATCATTCCTGGGAGTCTTATCTACTGTGGATATGGCAGGTGGTGCTGGTGAATGTGTTTAGGAGTCCAGGGTCTTTGTTGGATTCCTGGTTAAAAATCATGAACCCAGACTGCTGCAGGATGGTTTCCAGGGCTCGGAGTGTAAGGCGGAGGCCTGGGACCAGTTGGCCAGGGAGCTCACCAGTGTTACTGGTATCCCCACACAGGTGAGCAGTGTCATCACCATTATGATGACCTGAAGAGGAGAAAGAGGTGAACCTTGGACACCTGGGTCCAGGAAGCTAGAGCAGGGAACGCCTCACAAATATGTAAGTAATTTTTCCTCTGTTTTACCAATAAGCAAGCTGAATGTCTGCAAAACTGGTATGCATAATGGTATGCTTCTTCCTCAACAGCTGCAGCTGAGAAGGCTCGCAGTGTTGAGTCCCATACCAGGCGCCTGGCCAGGTTGTGCCGTGAGTGTGGTATGTACGGATGTATTATGCTAACTGTAGTGCAATAAGCAAGAACGCATAAAGCATTTACTACAATAAAGTATATACCACAAAAACTGTAGTGCAGTAAATAGGCAAGTAGAACTGTAGTGCAATAAATGGGCAAGTAGAGATGTAGTGCAGTAAATGGACAATAACAACTGTATTGCAATAAACAGTACCAATAACAGTAAACAAAATGGTGTACAGCAGGATTCTGTGTCATAACTATTACAGTAGAGCTGTATGCATTACTTGTCTATGGTAAGGTTGCTGCAGTCAAGTATAACACTGTAATAGCTGTAGATGCAAAGTAATGGCCTGCAAACTGTATTGTTTAACTCATAGTATGGTCCAAGGCTGTATCCAGGTCAATATCAGTCACATAATGCTCTCTGTTCCTCCTACTTCAGGTAATAAAGGTATATGGCTGAGGTAGCCCAGTCTATGAGCAGATATTGTGTGGACTTCATAGACATTTATCAGCAATACCAATAAAGTGTTAAGCAGCATTATTAATTCCCACAGAAATCTGATTTAATAAATGCATTATGGCAGTATGCCATGCATGTGTTCTACTGTCACTGCAGTCAAGTATACCACTGTAATAGTTCTAGAATCCAAAATGAATTCAGCCACATATTGCTTTCTTTTTCTCCCACTCCAGGAACAAATGATATATAGTTGAGGTAGCCTATTTTATGAGCAGATATGATTGTGTTAACATTTCACAGACAGTTATCAGCAACACCAATAAAGTTATTTTTTTGCAGATGTCCCCTGCAGTCATAGCTATTGGGTTCTATTCCCATGCCTGCCAACTAAGACATGACAGATGTCTAGATTATGTAATGTACACAAACATTCCTCTCAAGTGTCACGATTTCACGTAATGTAAATAAAACTGCGTAATCCGTCTGTCACAGGATTACCAGAAAAACGATTACCTGGAATGCAATGTATTACCAAATCTGCTTACAGAGCACCTTGGTAGTTATAGAAGTCCACATTATGTGAAATTGTTCTGTGTAGTAGTGTACCTGCATTTGTTATTGTTTGGCTCATACTGACCCACGCTAACAGCTTGAGAGGTATGTACATGGTACGTCAGCTATAGGAGAATTGTAGTCACTGTACTCATAACTGACACTACACACCTGTAGAGTATATAGTAGCAATGTTTTCAGGGATATAGTCTGCATTGTCAGTAACGGATTGTTTCTCTGTCTCTCTCTCCCAACCTCTTACTTTAATTTATTTATTATTATTTATTATTATGATTTAATATTAACATGTTAAACTAACTATATTTTTGCAAAATGTGATGCAATATCGTTATGTGCTATGATGATTCACTATTAACATACTTTGTTAAACTAACTATTTTGTTGCCATTATGGTTTGCTTCTTACTGGTATGGTGTTACCATACTGACTGTTGTGTTATTTACTGTTGTGTTACACATAAAATACATTAATATGCATTTGTATGAATTAAAATGATGTTTCATTCTGTTAATACTAACAATGGTTTGGTTATTACTAACCTTAATCTACTGTCCCGGTGCCCAGCCTCCAACACTGCTACCCTCAGGGCAGTGAAGGAGCGGTGCTGACAGTCCCATGGGTGGGGATGTGAGTCATGCTTCTGCCATCAGGAGGCACATGGGACTTGGATTCCACAACACCCTTCCTATCCAAAGTGTTCACCCCCTCATGTGTCACACACCGCCCCTGTCTGCTGTCTTGTCTGTCTGCAGATGCATCCTCACCTACCTAACTTGCCTCCCCCACACATACCTATGCCTCTTCCCCAACATTCCACTCTCATTTTAAAAGAAAAGGGCACCTGTCCCAAAAAAAAAAAAAAAATTGTCCCATACATAGTTCTCCATTTTGCACGTGTCCACTGGACATATGTAATTCGGTCCAAGTGGCTTGACAACACAGATATGCTGTCCTCACCCCATTCTCTCTCTCTCTCTCTGGGTTTGAGAGTTCAAAGTCATGTACAAAATCTGTCAAAGTGCACAGTTGCTGTACAAGAAATAGCTATGATTCTTTCCTACACATCCCTAACTGCCTTTCAGTATGTTTTTCTCCCTGCTTGCACCCCATTTCACCACTTTCCTATCTCCCCATTTTTCTTTTCTTTATATTTTTTAGCACGTTGCTGTGTGGTGCGCTGTGGCGCACAACTTCACTAACCTCAGCTATATTACTATAAGTGTTTTTAAACTTGTAATACACACTTACAAAATAAACACCTGTCACATATTTCGAACCTAAGACCATCTTAATGCAGACTACTGCATTAACCTGCCACGCCTCACAACTCTTACTTAAAATAGGTGCTTTAAAAAAAAACATAATTGCCAGTTACAGTCATTAAGGGTGTTTCAGCAGAGCTGCACACTGCACTGTGCCATGCAAACTTGATTAAAATGTGATTAAAGTAAAAAGCTTAAAAATGGGAGTGTACATTGGACTCTGGTGCAATAGTACACCACTAGAAATCCAAAGACAGAATAATGGATGTAAGTGAGGCCTGTGATAGCAGGTAAATGTGCCGTTAACAGCAACATGTAGAAAGGCACCTGCTAAGGCATTAGTGGCAAAATACATGTTCATCTGGGACCCTGGTGCACACATACATCCATATAAAGCTACACACATACTGATGGATGTAGAAAAAGTGTCACAGCCTGTATGTGTGCACATATATCTTGCAAATACACCTGCTGCAGCAGTGACTCAGTAGCTCAGTCTGTTAATTGCCTTGCAAATGTTACATTTTGCCACACATTGTCCTGGGTTCAAATTTGAAAAACAGTATTGTGAAGGCAGCAATTAATGACTGAGTCATGCACTCTTTATCGACACAATGCATTTCAAATGACATGTCTGCTTTTCACTGATGGAGGTTAAAGGCCTGCAGGTAAGAACACACTTCACATATCCCTACAGCAAAACTTATATGTGCATAAAGTGTCATGTCATGCATTAATATGCTTTCTCACAGAATTTCAACACAGGTACTGCAAATGAAGGCCACTAATATCAGAGTGCACCACACAATCCTTCCAAAGTCATTGTGCAGATTATCACAGCTAACACACACATTAGAAGTTCCTGCTTGTAACAAGGCCTGCCTCATACATGCTGCAAATTACTACCAGACTGTAACACATGGCCTTGCAGTTGCCCAAATGGTGGGCATATTCTTATATTTATACCCCATCTTACCCAAGGACACATCAAACATGTTGCCTAGTACTCTGTTGGTGATACAATTGCCTAACATACTTACCTTAAATACATGCCTTATTTGGAGTGGAAAGGGTAGCCTCACTTTGGCTCTGCCTCTACAACATGGCTGACACAGCTTTCACAGTTACTCCTACAGGTTGTTGTCCTCCAAAGTGTTCACACTCCCTGCTTATGTCTATTACCAGCAGCAGCTGCAGCCTGTAGCACACACATCTCTATGGTACGGTTTCTGCTGCAGACCTATCCTCAACAAAGATGCAGTCTCCTCAGCCCAGTACATGGGAATAGGGAATACAGCATTAAGCCTGTCATACTTCCAATGTGTGTGTTAGCTGTGCAGCTATGATAATCTGCACAGTGACTTTGGAAGGATTGTGTGGTGCACTCTGATATTAGTGGCAGCACAACATAGTAGAAAAGAGCCCTAACCTACATGAAGAGCTTATATATTGTACAGTGGTTGCATGTCATTGGCTGATGATAGTGCAAATCAGCTGTATTAGCTACAATTAGCATTTCAGACCCACAGATTGATTTAGAGGCAATCACCTGCTGATGAGTGGCATGTTTAAAAGGCAATCAGCTGGCTACGGGGAACCAGTCTGTATGAGACTTTCCTCACACAGAGCATGCCTTTGTGAAAACTTTACTATCACTACATATCAACAGAGGAGTACTGCATTCCATCAGGTATGTAACCGATTGTGTGTATAACAGGATGCAGTTGGGGGAATAGACATACAGGGAATAGTGAATACAGCATTAAGCCTGTCATAGACCTGTGATAATGGCATGTCATTGATCTCCTGCTGTCTTACATCTACACAGATGCACTGTACATGAAGGGTGCATTGTCTGTCATTGTGGCACACTGGTCTCGTTGGACTGTCCCTTTATAGTGGTTGTAATAGCACACTGCTAATTGTGTGTCACTGTTCCTATGATGTATTATTGGAGGATTGGCCATAGGGGACACACCACAGTAGACCCGAGTGTTGGGTGTATGATCATACAGCAGTATCTGTCATGGCACACATGGGAATACCTCACTATTGCTACTATCTCACAGTATGTTTGAGCACTGTGGAGTATGATGTGTGAGCAAGCAGTGGATAGTGCCAGCCATGTTGTCCTTGCTGTATCTCTACATAGTTTACTTCTATGTATGTGATCCTGTAATGTGGTCCCTTTTTTGTCTTTCAGGAATCATGTATGGTAGACGCCATGCACCCTTCTCTGATGCAGAAAATGAAATTATACTTGAAGGGCTAAGGCAGCATCATCACATCCTACTGTCCAGGGGGAGGCAAAACAGGGAACAGCGGGCTGCATTGTGGGCAGACCTTGTCCGTGATGTGAATGGCATGAGCCATCAGGGAGGACATACGAGCAGGTTCAACACTGTGCAATGGACATTATCAGTGCTGCATGACGAAAGGCAGCAGTTGTAGCTAGGGATCATGTTATCATCAGTGGTGGGCCTGCAGCAGAACAACCACTCACAGCCACTGAGGAATTCCTGGAGAACCTAGGCACACACGACAGCTCTCAGGCATCCATCACACCATACATCATGATGGTGGGTGCCAAAGTTTCCACAGCAGAGGAGAGTGCAGCTAGGCTTACTGTGATCAGCATTGTAATACTGTAGCAGTCAGTATGCCAGGCTGTACATACTTTTACATGGGTGTCAGGTCTTAGGTCTTTGGGGGAGTTTACCTCAGTGGTACTCTCATACTCAGAATATGACCAATACAACAAGTAACACATTAGGTACTGTAAATGTAAGATATATGGATGTACTACCTTGTAGTGCTACAACATGCGCTAGTACTGATATTATCTCACCCTCAACTTTTCACAGGTCCATCAGATAGTGGCCCAGGCCATGGTCCCACTACTGGTAAGCATGTCACTTTTATTTAAGGAACATTTATGTTCTATTAAAGTTAAGGTCCAGAATAATGCCCCGTTTAATTATAATGTAGTGTGTAAGCAGGGTAGAATGTTTTTATATTCCATTCTGGAACACGTGCATAAGGATCTTATTGGGGGTAATCACAGGAGTGTAGTTGAACAAATAGAAACACTTTGTCAGGGACAGTTAAGAAAAGATAAGCCTCTTGGTTTAAATGAGGCATTTACTCTAAAATGCCTTTCAAAACACAAAAGGTTGAAAGGACATTAAATTAGGCAGTGAGACGTGTATTTCAACATATTTGTCAAGATAGGTGTACGGGGTTTTTATGTGTCGATTTATCAAGTATAGTGTCATATTGCTTAATTAAAAGGTAAATTGTACTGGTTTTGCTTGATTTACTTGAAGCGATTGTTATAAAGGTCTTGAGTTGAATGTGTATTTTGTTCTGAGGAAGTGTATTTTGGATGAAAGTGGAAAGGAAAAATTTGACTGCTAATCCAGTTGTGGGTCTTTCTTATTATGAGTATTGGTGGATTTTGTTTACACAATAGTGCAGGTATTCATGTACCTCCTTTTTTTTCTTATCACAGGCAACTGGGGGGGGGTAGTCTCTGTCCCCTACACAACCTGATGTCAGTGTCTCTTCAGACTCTGATGATGATGGTGGCCACAGTGAAGAATGGGTAGGGGTGTTGGGGGGATGAATCTGTCCCAGAGGTAGACATCCATGTTCTGCCTCCATTGTCACTGCACACAGTCAGTATGCCCACACATACCCAGTCCCTGGAGGTAACGGATATTGGACAGTCAGAGGTGAGGACATTGAACAGGAAAGTGTGGCAACTATGCCTCCAGTGAGTGTAGACACTGGCCATAGCCAGAGATCTGGTGAGGTCCCACACAGGTGGATTGACAGGGGTGCTTGTAGGAAGCCTGCTGTCTGTCCACCACCTGTTGTAGATGTCACATCATGGGTCACTTGGCACATGTTTTAGGCCATCATGGAGGCACAGGCATGTTCTGAATGGATCACCAGAAGTATGCTTAGGGTTATGGATGCAGCACAGTCTGTCACCTGTGACTGCCTTGACCACATTGGGGACACCCTGAATCAGTTGACTGATACAGTGGACAGAAGGTGGGCTGAGACAGTGTCTGTCTTGGACTGCACATTGTCTGTGCTGGAACATGTGGTTGGAGTTAAGCATTGGACTCGTGGATGTAGGTCAGCAACCACATCTGCTGTGAGTCCATGTAGCCATGCACAATCACACTCCCGTAGTGGCAGTGTATCCAGCGCTACAGAGTGGAGTGTGCTGTCCACACCATGATATGGCAGGCCATGGGCCCATGGTCCTGGGCATTCCTATGGGGGACACAGTCCCAGCAGACAGCAGTCACTGTCAAGTACTAGCACCCTTTCTGACCTTGGGCATGGAGGTGCCAGTGCAACTCCTGGCAGAGCCAGTTCCAGTGTTTGGGGCCAGAGACAATGAACTGTCAACTCTACCATGTAAAAATCCAAAGCTGTCCAACACTCTCACACATTTAGGGCTAGCACTGAGCTTGACTTTGTACACGCGCGCACACACACACTACTGTCAAATGCAGGTCACCTACAAACACACACAGCACCTTTCCATGGTCCATCTTACCTGCTTTATTCCTGACTAACACACACATGCTGTCAACCACTTGGTTCAGCCTAGGCCTCATGCACCCCCACACAACACCCTGTGGAAGCAATTATACCTGTGCCATTTCCCTGTCATCCTCGCCATGACTGCATTGTAATGAAGCTGTGTGTCTGATGCACAGGGTGACTATATTGATTAATATGTACTTGTGTAATGCAGTGTTTTTTGTTATGCCACTTATAGTGGTTAATAACAGATACAGTATGCTGGCATTTGCCATGAGTACGCCACATACTTTTGTGTACCTTATGTTTGATGTTGTAATGGCTGTATACTTACGTGATGACAGGTGTGTCATGGACCTGTTTACGTTTCTCTTTCAGGGGTCTGTTGGGATAATCTGTGGATACACAGCAGCAATGAAGCAGCACAGGATGGCATGTCAGCACAGCAGAAATATGTCTTCAGCAAGGTACAGCACTATAAGTGCATGGCTCCATAGGTTCATATGTGTATAACAGGCTAACAAAGACAATGGCAGCATCCCTAATCTGTGAACAAGTCTGCTACCCTTGATAAGTGTCGCCAGGATTTTGGGAACTCACACATCTACAAGCTGTGGTGATGGTGATGACCCATCTACAAATATCCTATGTCTAGTACAGACAGTTTCTCGACACCAGTTATGACTGTCATGATCTGCATCCCAGTGTGTAACCTGCACATGATGTGTGTCACAGCAGATGTGTGCTTCACATGCATGGGGGTCTGTTTCATGTAGGCTGTACTGTCTGTGTTACATACCTGTCTCTCCAGCATGTACTATGTATACCACAGTGATGTAGGCGTGTAGAACAGGTGAGATATGTGTTAGTCCTGTCATGGATACATGGGAGGGACACAGTGGGATCTGACACCTCCCTGTATAGAGCCAGACACATCCCCTCCACAGCATTTAGGGGACAGACTACATATGTACGGTTGTGACACGGACTCCATAGGACATGTTATCTACGGTGTGCATTGGTGTACCATAGAACATGTGTGTCTGCTACAGTTGTATGATATGCCTGTGTAGTGACATAGCAAGGGTGCCATTGCACACAGTGATAGCCATGATGACTGCCACATTCAGTATAGCAGTGACACCCTGTCAGTGTAGGGTATACAACAGTGAATGCATCCTCACATCTTACTGACCAGTGAGAGTCAAAGGCTACATTACTCTCTGTGTCCATAACTCCATGTGTAATGGTTCAACTGTGTGCAGTGTGTGGACACTACAATATTTTGCAGTGGTGGATGATGTCCCACAGCATAGTATTGTGCAGTCATTGGCAGTTAGTCTTTGTCAGTGGCTCAAATTACAACTGACTGCATCTTAGGCCATCCTGGATACCTGTTGGTTCTGTGTGGGAGTCTGCATATTGGATGTTGTCACAATCACCTGCTAATGTACTCAGTCAGAGGTCACTGACACTGGCTGTGACTCTAGAGAGGGAATAGGTAGACGGGTATGCCAATAATGGAGGAAGGTGAATGCCACTGGTGACTAGATTCATTGCAGCACAGGTCTCCCACTGCTATCTTCCCAGAGTATGACTGTCAGACACTTGCTTATCCACCAGCTGACATAACACTCTGTACATGCTGTACACAGTTTCCAGCAAGGCCTGCTGGCCTAATATTGTCATACATGTCAGACCATGGTTGGTGGAGTAAGACATACATCCGACATCCATTGCATAGTGTAACAGTTAATGGGCTCCACCGGTTACAGCCGGTAGGCATGATCTGGCCTTGAGCAGATGTAACAGTGTTTGGTCCAGTATCACTAGTTTCATTGCTTGTATTCATGAGTACTGCCTGCTATCATGGCATTTCAGGTGACATGACTCAGAGAGCTGGGGACACTGCTTGGCACTACCTGCTAGTCTTCCTCCATGCAAGTAAGTGTTGCAGTTACTTCCAGCATGTTGCAGGAAGAGAGTCATGCAAGGTGTCTGGTCAGAGCACAGACAAACACTTTAGGGAAGTGTGATATGTACACACTGTGTTGCTTAGTCATGCTGCGGCTCACTTGCTCAAAGGATAGTCCAGGTCCTTACCTACAATGCCCTGTAGCAGTGCAGTGACATCCCCACATGGGGAATAAACATAGTGCATCATGTGTTTACCAATATGGGTGACCAGTACAGCCTCCCCCAATGTGAGGTCCTCCCTGATGGGATCTGGCCACAGATCAGTCTCCTTAGAACTACCGGCACATGCACCCCTTTGCAGACAATACAGATATATATGTCAAGACAACCATTTATTATGTCTTGTGGGATGGTTGACATAATGTGACTGCACCCCCCCCCCTTCAGATGGGACAGGCAAGCATGCAGAGCTCTACACCCATGCATTGTGTCAGCAGCATTACAATGTTATGAACTATGCTGTACATAACAGGAGGGACACAGGCTCATCATGCCTCAGCAAACCTGACTGGTGGACAACTGGTATTAGCAGGCTATACAGTAAGAGGTGGACAGTGCTGTGTGACAGTTGGGATGAGGGTTCCCCCCTTACATGGAGGCACTACCTCCTCAGCTAAAAGGAGCACACAGTGTTGTTGTGATGCTGAGTAGACATGATAAGTGACAAAAGTAGTCACCCACCACAGCATAACCACAATGTACAGTGCAATTACATGTGTGACCTCAAAGGACAGGCCCAGAGTGTCGGTGACCTCATATGTCATGATGCCACATATGATGGGTCTGGACTCATACCTGACCTCTACACCCACACTGTCTGTGTCAACTACACTCTCTTGTCCCCACCACGTGACACATGACATTCTTACAACCTGTCCCATAACTTCCATATTTACAGAGCAGTTTGTTACTGGCCTCTCATTGGAGGATACACAGCATCTATCGCACATGCTAACATTCCATGCTACATCCCATATGTGATGTGACAAGGATTACTGACACGATTGGGACACCCTTGCAATCATACTGACACTACTAGCTGCACACCAGCTGAGTGGACAATGGCAACTGTTATATTCTTGCACAGAGGTGGTGCATCCACTGACTGACATAACTGTACAACCCTTTATCTGAGTACCCATATCTGTATGGCTGTAGGGGCAATCATCATGGAGCTGATCAGCACACATATATGTGTTCTACATACAGTTGACTTACACAGTTTGGATGTGTGACAGGGAGAGCATAACTGTTACATGTGCTGAACATTTCTGAGGCAGTGAACATGGACCTGGGTGAAGGTGCATCAGGATATACAACCCCCTAGACTCCGCCAAGCCATCTGACTATATCCCCTGCTCAGGCAACATTTACAAAGCACTCACTTAGGGATCCATGATACTATCATTGTAGGGGTCACTAAGTGGCCCATTGCTGGCACACATATGCAACATAGGGACATCGCCTGCAATAGCTGATTTGTCAGCTGCAGCAGTGCTCAACAAGGGGCAGTCCTGGGTCCTCTGCTGCTTGGAATCCATTCAACCACAACACACACGACTGCTGACTGACTGGGGCTAACAGTGTTTGCTGATGCCTGCAAACTGTGAGCCCTCAGAGTCTCTGTCGTATGTCACTATTCTGCAAGAGGGGATTATGAACACATGCCTGTTGACATTGTAATGGCCATAAACTCCATGCAAATATATATATATATATATATGTAGTATCAGTTCCATCAGTTAGACCTATGTACCTGGTAAGGAGCACATCAGTTGCAACATGTGATGTACATAGTCGGGGTAAATGAACTAGGTATACAGAACTGGCCACACAAGTTTACACCTAATGTGCCTCAGATCACCCTGTCTCTACAGTGGTATGACATGATCATATGGCATAGGTGAGGCCACAGTCACCTGTAAGTGACATGCTCATAACCTCCAAGTACTCTTCCCTCTGCATGCTAATATCTGAGTGCAATGGCCATTTGGTGATGTACCTTTCCACGCAGTAGTGGCAATTGCACACAACAGTATGGTCCCTCACAAGGTCACTTCACATCTCCAGTATGTGTTCAGTGGGGATATTTTGCAATGAGTGTCATTGTCACTTGTGGCATATAGACTACACAGAGGTGATCTGTGCCTTGCATATGGGGCAATGTGTGACCCTGTTTTACTGCATATGCTGCCTATCTGTAGGAGGCATAGTAAATAAATAACCCACTGTAAGGAGATTAACCTTGTATATGATGATGGTACAACATGCTTGTGGGAGAGATTTGTCTAGCAGATTTAAACACACCCTTGAAACAGAAACCTTCCTAATGACACTGCACCTCACCACATACCATCTGTATGAATGGCTCAGCGATCATTATCTCAACACATGGCATCTGCCTGTGTCCCTCATGGACTGGGACAATATGTGCCGATCCTGTAACTGCAGGTATAAAGATGTCTGTGATTGTGAGGGCTGTATGGCCATTATGTTGGTGAAGTTCAAACATCCTATGGTTCCATAACATGATATAAAATGCTCTAACAGGCTCATACACAACCATGGCTACACTGAGGCCAGCACCACTTCAATTCACTGTGTACAGGACACGCCAAGGAACACATGTAGTGCACATTGGCTGTATGTAGGTGAGAACACTTACTTATGTAATGGTACACACTACAGATGATGCATGTTACACACCTCATGTCTGCTGGTACTATCAGTTCAGGTCATACTATGCTTGATGACATCAGCAGGCCTTGTTGTGGTCAGTCCACTGGGAGGCAACGTCACACACTACAAATAAAATACTCCAAAACCATGCCTATTTCTATGTTACCAAGATGATCATATTTATGCCATAGGGACACACAAGGCTGCAGTGAGATTAGAACCCCTACCTATCTAGTCATACTCAGTATAGATCACAGTATTTATCATACATGCCACGGCTTAAGTCCTGATACTACACTGTCAGCTGGTAGTCTTAAATTGGATAATGACATCATCAGGCCCTGTAGAAGAGGACAATGTGGAAGCCAGTAGCAAGTTACAGGGCCAAAAAGTGCATAACCATTGTAGGTGGATAGCTCATGAGGGCATGGCAGTTGTTTTGCAGGGGTATACACACAAGCTCATGCACACACATGCACATCAAATAGCCTGCAGTGAGATTAGAATGCCTACCTATTCTTATTCACTATAGATCACAGTACTTATTGCATATGCCACAGGTTGAGTCTGTTGTATATGTTATTGCAGGCACAGTACTTGCACATTACACAAACTAGGCTTGTGTTGAACAGCATCTGTGATCTGCAGAGTGATATTACTTCATACTGTTATCCGCATATAGTATCCTAGCAGTGGGATAACTGTTATTATCTTAGCTATGTGTGCATATTTACCAGTATGGCCATATGTGGCTGCTTGCAGTTAGATGGCAAACCTGTGGACAAGAACAATGTGCCCTGTCCATGTGTGCACTGACAACATTATACATTACACCACCTGCATCTCTGTATGTGGTGACATCCAGCAGACACAGGGGTTTGTAGGTAATTGGATTATGTACTGTTGCTCCCTTAGTTTGGATCCTTTCAGCAACAGTATGGATGTGTGATAGTGCTGATTTACTCACCATTATTAGGGTATGTAGAGCAATACAGACATCCATACACATATTTCTGTAATTAACAAAGATGTATGTATATGAGTAGCTGTGTGTGTCTATGATATGTGTATGTGTTACATAGATATATGGGGAGAGTCTCTGTATTAATGTGATATATATAGTTATATATATATATATATATCAATATATATCTATTTGACACTACATAGTGATAGATATACTATGTATGTGAGAAAGAAAGAGCGAGAGATAGTGACAGAAGGATATGTATACATATATGTCTGTATGTATAGACATATCTATACATAACAGGTCATTCTGATGACAGGGCAACAGAACTGCGCTCATTTTAACTAAGTGTTTGGGCATTCCCAGTGTGACTGTCAGTACTTGTACAGTGACTCCAGGCCACACTTACCTGTACTGCAGCCCAGAATTTTGTGTTAGACAATACCTCTCAACTGTCCAGAATTTCACAGAATGTCCAGAGTTGTGGCTCATAGTCTCTTCCTCATAAAATGTGTGGCTTTCTGGCAAATCACTTGGATGAACTTAGGATTGAAGTCACTAAATAGTGACATACATTTGAGTGTCTGACTTCAAATCCTTCAGAAAATTGTCTGTTGAAACAAACTCTCTGCTATTTTAGCAACTGTTTACATTTATGAGAGCAGCATTTAACATATGCCCCTATCTGTGGGCCTTTTTCCCCCCATTTTGTCAGCTTTGAACAGATTTCTTGCACTAAGAGGCTGAGAGGCATGTTACAGACAGTGACATCTGTCACTGTTTTTGTAGTACTGCACATCACTCAAAATATCCATGGCATTCCCCAGGTGCCTGCTGTACTTAATATGTGACGGAGGTTCATAATGTTACACCACACACAGACTGATAGTCTGTGAAAACATCAACATAATAATGCCCCACATGTAAAACATGTGCCTACTTCCAGATTAGAAACATCAACACCATCACCCATTCTAACTTCCCTAGTCCACTGAGCCACACTGGCTGCCAGTCAAAGTGTGGTTGAGTTCTATGTTACAGCCCTGAGATTGCCTGGTCTGCTGATCTACCATTGCTGACTTACTGTTAAAGCAGTTATATGGGAACACTGCTGTGTTGGGGGTGGGGGAACAACAGCACATGATCTGTTGGGATAGGCAGTAGTCCAAATGTCATGTGACCCCACTGTTTATCATCTCCCTTGCCTGATATAGTGCATATTCCAACAATGAGGACTAGTGATTATTAGGGAACACATACTATTGGACCTATAGTCCCATGTGGATGTTACTTCTGTCCACACAGCCCACTATATTTTCTTGCATAAATGCATCAGATCGATGCATACGATACCATATTATAATAATCCTTACAAGTCGTGTGTAGGTCAGACTTACCTTGCGAATGCAGCAGTTGACAGGACTGTAGTTCAGGGCTTACTCTGTGTGATGCAAGCAGTACACAGCCAATACATGGATAGGTACAGGTTGTGTGGGTTGTCTGGCATCAATAATTTTACTATATGTATGTGATTAGGAGTAAGGTGTTAGTCCCTAGGGCCCTAGGTTATCAGTGAATGTGCTATGCGTTGTCTCTTAGCCAAAGCCAGGGCGTACTGGGCACGCCTACATCTGCCAACAGGGACATCATCAAGGGATTCCTCCTCCTGCGAGTCCCACTGGTGGGTAGCTGTGTATCCCTTCACTTTGCTGATCCTGCTGAGCTGTTTCCACTGGATCATATTGTGTAGCATGGCACATACAGTGAACATATGGGCACATGTGGCTGGAGAGAACTGCAGGGCTCCACCAGATATATTGAGGCACCAAAACTATGACTTCATGAGCCCAAACACATGCTCTATATGTTTCTAGTATGTGCTGGTGATTCATTATGATGTTCTTCAATGAGTGTGTGTGCATTTCTGATGGGTGTCATCATCCATGGTTCCAGTATGTGGCCAGCATCCTCCAGTAAATGTCCATGTGGGGTGGTCCGCCTAGCAAACATCTGGTACAGCTGTGATGTGTGCCAGATATGGGAGTCATGATAACTGCCTGGGCTGCCAGCACACACATTCATAATAATGCCCTGGGCATTGCACAAATCCTGGCAGTTGATGGAGTGGTACCCCTTGTGGTTGAAGTAGATTCTACCCTCCTCACCGGCTGGTCACTTAATGTGTACATGAGTGCAATCTATGGCACCCAGTACCTCAGGGTAGTGTGCTACATGGCAGAAGTATTGCATATTGCTGGCCCTTACCTCAGGGGTGAGGGGGAAAAGAAATGTGCTCACTGTCGTGGTAGCATGGCATCCAGGAACTGATGGAGTTCCCTGGAAGCAGATGCCTGTGGGACCCCCATTATGTTCTCAGTTGGTCTTGGAAAGTATGCTAAGGGCTACACATACCTTTGTTTCCAGTGGGATGGGGTCCCTCTGTTGGCTCTGGGTCTGAGTTGAGGGTGGCAGAGCTCAGTGAGTTCTTGTAGTATGTCCCTTGTCCACACCATAGCACTCTACAATCTCCAGCTCATGTAGCCCCTGGAAGGTTACCCTGGGCCTAAACACTCTTCTCCTTCTCTGTCTAGGGTTATTGTCAGCAGCAGCAGAACTGACTTCAGCATCTAGCACATACAGATGTAGTAGACCTGCAGCAGCCCCTAGCATTCCCACAGTTAAAATTCCCAAGTCTGTACTCCAGTGGTGCAGACTATGGGGAAAAAGTCAGATTGTAGGGTGTATGCATACTTTATAGTGCTCTGCTGTAGGTGCTGACTGTGTGATTGGCTACCTATGATGCATTCCACCTCCCTAGTATATCATTAACGTCATTTAATGGCCTTAGTTTAAGTTAAACAGAGGTCAAAACTAATTAATTTGTCATTGGCATTTTAGATACACTCAGCACTGTGGTGTCCCATGCAAACATGTACCCCATAGATAAACAAAGCTTAGCAGTCAGTGTACACATCCCAACAGACTTCCATGCTCAGCACAGCTGCAAACACATGGAAACACACTCCCCTTAGCTAAACACAGCATAGAAGTTAGTGCACACACACCCCTGCAAGGATATGCTCAGCACTGAGGCACACCATGCAAATAGGCTGAAATAAGCTTAGAAGTCATTGGACACACCCTCCCCTGGTGTCAGCTTCCTCCTCTGTAAACATCAACATGGTTGTCTGCCTACAAGAAGGGGATATGCGGACATGATCACCCCTTTGTGCGATTCAGTAACTCCACCCCAATTGCATAGGGATCCATGCTCACAGCCTGGAAACAACACACTTCCAAGCCCTACCACATTAGCAACAGCACCAATGCACCATTAAAGATGCTCCATGCAGGGTCCTGTAATACATTTCTGTCACATCATATTAATTTTGTTTTTTCCAATTTATTTATTTTTTGTATAAAGCATGTTTGCTCACTGTGGCACGGCACGCAAACATGTCCAGATTATTAAAAAAATACATTTAATTTAACTTATTTCCTTTAATTTGTCAGACACACAGAGGATAGTTTCACTCATATCTGTATGTGCTATGCCATTTCTGTCCATCTGCCTACGTTTTTACAGCCCCTTTTGTAAGTCTACACTCCTGTACACTACAGACACTGACACAGGGTCTGCAGAGCTGCCTGTCTGCTTGCTGGATCACTCTACCTGCCTCATTTGCATGAGATTCAGTTGCTTATGAGGTGATTTTCATGCCACAGAAGTTTTCGTGTTGGCGCACTTGTGCGCACCGCTCAGCAACGCTTACTGAATCTAAAAAATGTTCACGCCAATGTTAGCAGCATGGCACGATGCCTACACAAAAAAATGTTTAGGCTTTATTAAATTCCCAACTCGTCTAACACACCAGTAACAGATCTGGTGCATGGCCAATCCCCTCACAAACCACAACGGCCAGCGCTCCAAAGTCAGCATTCGTTGGTACTTTATTGTACAAACATCAATATCAAAACATGCATATTAACAGCATGTTAAAAAACAAACTAGTGTACTGGTTTCAGCTATTAAGCCTTCATCAGTGCATTATAGTAAAATGCTCCATGCTTCATATAAATATTCCAAAGTAGCTTCCCATTGGTGGATTACCATGATTCATTAAGCTCCGGTGAAAAAAGGGCACCCAACAAAATAATTAACTTTTTCTCTTTTCTATCTAATATAGTATGCCAAACTAACTTGTCCCTATCCTGTAACATAATTCTATCGATAATAACAAATCTCAATTGGGCTGAAGAATGCTGTCTAGTATGTCTATACAGCGCATTTGAATGTCAAGCACATCTAACATCACTTAAATGTTCTGAGATACTTAACTTCGGAGGTCTTGCAGTTTGCCCTACATAGAAGGCTTGACATTTGCATATCACAAGGTAGATTACCCAATCTGAGGTACAATCTCTATATACTCATACATCAAAAAACCCATGCTGTATTGTTAGAAGTAACTTCTTGTGTTTTATTTACATATTTACAAAAACTGCAGTGGTTACAGGATTGACAACCCACTAGCAAACTCCCATCCAAAGTTTTTTGATATGACCGTGGTATTTGTTTATAATTATTTAATCTACTACCAATAGTTCTACCTCTCCTATAAGAGAACAAACATCTCGAGGGATCAAATCCTTTAAAGAATTTTCAGAAGTCAGATCCTCACAATATTTATTAATGGAATTAATCAAAACTGAGATATTACTACCGTAATTAGTAACTAGTCTTAGCTGAGTGTTCTTAGTGGACTTTTTTTCTTAGTAGCTTAATAGTTTACCCCTATTCAATTTATATGCATATTCACTCGATTTCCTGATTTCACTCACATTATATCCACGATTAAGGAACCTCATTGTTAATTGTTCACTATGTGTAGATAATTCCTCTGCAGATGAGCAAATACATCGAACCCGCATAAACTGGGATTTTGGAATGTTCCGAATGATGTGCTTGGGATGACAACCATTGGAATGTAACAGTGTATTAACCCCAGGATGTTTCCCATATAATTGACTTAATAAAGTCCCATCCTGTTTTACTCGGTCAACATCCAAAAAGACTATCTGGGTAGTACTAAAACTAACTGTAAAATGTAAGCCCCATTTATTGTCATTGAGATACTTGACAAATTCATTTAGATACTCAGACCTGATCGCCACACCAACCAACAATCATCAAGATATCACCGCCAAATGTCCATAGATTCCAAATAAATGTTATGGAATGGATCATATATCAGCTGGTCCTCTATATAACCCATGAACAAATCCGTATAAATAGGAGTGAATGAAGCTCACATCACTTTCCCTCTTAATTGCAGATAACATTCCTGCCTAAAATCAAACACATTTTTGTTCAATATATGCTCAGTTAAACAAACTAAGAGGGTATTGAATCCTGGGCTATATAGAGGTATTTTATTTAGCCAATAGTTCAATGCTTTAAGTCAGCCCAATGTGGAATGTTGGTATATAGAGATGTTATATCAAGGGTGCACATATACCACCCTGGTTCAGCCCAATTTAGATTTATTATTATCGATAGAATTATGTTACAGGATAAAGACAAGTTAGGTTGGCATACTATATTAGACAGAAAAGAGAAAAAGTGGATTATTTTGTTGGGTGCCCTTTTTTCACCAGGGCTTCATGAGTCATTGTAATCCACCAATGGGAAGCTACTTTGGAGTATTTATATGAAGCATGGAGCATTTTACTATGATGCACTGATGAAGGCTTAATAGCTGAAACCGGTATGCTAGTTTGGTTTTTAACATGCTGTTAATATGCATGTTTCGATACTGATGTTTGTACAAAAAAGTACCAACGAATGCTGACTTTGGAGTGCTGGCCATTGTGGTTTATTTATTGAATTCCCCCCATAGTTTAAATTCCAGTTTCTCCTGATTGGCACAAAACAAGAGTCATGGTTTTTAGTTCTCCAAGTAGTTTGAGCAACTCACAGTGAGATAAATATTTTTCATTTATCTCGTTATTCACCAGATTTACATAATAGTTAATACTCTTCCTATTCTCCACCTTCATGAGGTACTAAGGTTCTGGTTTGAATCCAAACTTCTCTAGTTTCTTCTGGTCAGTTCCTGGACTTCTCTCTGATACTCTAACATTTTCTTTTCTAGTCAAATAAGGGAAACTGGTTTTAGTATAGTCTCTCTTGGACCTTCCTTACTTGTTCGGTGTCAAGAAACAAGAGTCCCTTTAATTTTGTTGACTGGGGTTTTCCTTTCTAAACTTTTTTTATCTTCTTCAAAGCTTAATCTACTTCCATATGTTTTTATCCCACCTTGAAAAATATTTTGAAAATGTTTTTGTATGTAGCAGTTTGGATCTCACTCAAGCCTTTGACAGCTGTCAGTGGCTATAATAAATGCACTCGTACTCCTGTTCTGTCTGTTTTAGAGTAAGTAATCATTTTCCACAAGCGTCCTGGCATTGCCAGTTTTCAAAACCTTTCCTTTTCCCCACATTTTTGACAGAAGCATTTTCTTCTGCTGATATGACTGCATTGTAACCAGTGTGAGCCTTGGCTGTTTTCTGGAGGCTATTTTTAAAGCAAAGTCACAATGCACAATTTTGATTAACAAAACTATGTATGGGACACCAGTCCAGTTACTTATTTGTATTTTCATAAAATTAATGCAGCCTACTCCGCCCAACTTTGTGATGCTGCAGTAAGCCTCAATTTTTATGCTATGTCTTCTAGATTTATTTTTAGAAAATGTCTCTAATTAATACTTCATTCTCTCCCTAATTTCTGTTTCTGACTTCTTTATACTTGAGAGTTCATCATATTGGCTATTTAATGCTTCCTCTATTTTTCCAACTATTTTCATCTATTTTTATATAATCTTCCAGAGTCTAATTTATTTTAAACACTTCTGAGTTTATCTGATTTATTTTTCTTCTAGTTTATTGGAAGCCATCTCCTGCATTGGTTTTGCAAAAAAGTCTGCTTCCTGAAAACCAGCAAAGTTTTTTTTTTCTTTTATCTTTCACAACTATTTTCTTTCTTTTCCGGTTATGTTTTTATTTATTTTCCCAGTTGTTTCTTTGCTGACATCCAGGCAATATATCTGCTAGCCAGTTAGCAATATTTGCCCAAATGTATAACTTTTACCAGTTTTTGTTTTGTGTGTGTGTGTGTGTGTGTGTGTGTGTGTGTGTGTGCATGCGCATGTGTGCGCTTCTCAGTTTTCACACTAGCAGAACTCTAGAGTGCTTCTCATTCAGCTGTCATACTGAAAGTCTCACAACAGAAGCATTCTTTGACATGATGAGTTGTCTTAAGTCCAAGCATCCTATATTGGAAATTCCAGAAGTGACAAGGGTCATCTCTAAAAGGAGAAGGGTGGAACCTACACCATTGGAAGATTCTGATACCCTATACTTTGAGGCAGATAAGTGGCCATTTCTCTTTTACTCCTGTCTATAATTCTGACACTGAGGACACCCTCTCCACTGCTTCATCTCTAAAAGCTTTCTTTTTAGGGACATCTTACACAAGTTAAAGGAAGATTTCCAGTCAAAGACCAGAGAACACTCTCAGTCAGAACTCAGATACGGAGCCTTCCTTGGCTTTGTTGAGCCTAGACTACTAGCAGTTTCTCCAGTTCTTGTCCTGGAAGATGCATTTACTAATAAATCTTTAGAGTAGATTTCCTTCCTCTTACTCCATGGAAACGTGACAGGTCCTACCGGGTTAAACATTTCTGTTAATTCCTTATATGTATCCCTTTGGCTGATCCAGCTGTGGTGTCCCTAGATTCCAGCGAGGGCTATTCTGCTCCATCCAGGAACCCTACTTCTAATGACAAGGAGAGTAGGACTCTTTTATTTTATTTTAAAGGAGAGAAAGATTCTTAACCATTTTGAGGAAAGAATGCATATACCCCACCTTAGACCATGGAGAGCATTAAACTGACACACTCATATGCTCAACTGTCAGCAGATTCTGCTAGACAATATGAGGTTCACGGTGGAAAGGATTATGGGCAAGAATCTGAAACAGGATTTTTTTTTTAACTGTGACATTGTAGTCCAGGTTACCAGGCAGTCCAATAAATATGGTTATGGTGCATTGGATGCATCTTTCAAGGCAGTAGTGTTGGGGTCAGTGGAAGCATGCCTGGCTGAGAACACAACCCCTGCCAGACCATGTAAAAGAAGACTCTTTAATGCACCCCTGCATGAGGATCTTCTCTTTGACTTCCTATTGAAGATGTCATCAAGGGACTGGAGGAAATAAGACTAAGCAATCTGTTAAGCAGTTGTTTTCACTCACAGGCACCTATATTAAGCAGAAACCACCCAGCAAGGTTGTGACCTTTATAGTCTAAGCAAGGAAAAAAAAGCATGCATGGGTAAGTGAGAGGGAAGGTACTCATATTGAAAGGAAAGGTTGGTAGGAGTTATAAGGCCTGAATAAAGTCAGAGTATACAGACACAGGAAATTATTGCAGCAATAAAAGGAACTCTTAGACAATGAGACTGATCCTTCTATGTGGTCATGGGGTTATCAATTGCCTCAGTATATTCCGTGTCAGAGGTTTACTTACATGGCAGTATTTACACAGTTATGTTCCCTACAAAAAAAATAGCTGGAGTTGTCATGGTGAGATTTTGGGAGCTGAAGGACAAGGGACATCTTTGCAAAGTCTCCATAACTCTTTTGGAATACATCACTGTCTAGCGTTTTCTCTGCTTGTCTAGCTATTATTTCTTATACTTCTTACTCTATAATATTTTTAGTGAGGAGCTCAGCCTGTTTATTGGTAAGCATATTTAAATTCAGACTATTTACCCCCCGCCTTTAGACAAATGTTGGTAATATGTATGAAATATGTCTACTATCAGCAGAGAATCATGGGTCAGCTGCACACCGCATGTATTTTGTGACCATGCAATCCCTCCCTGACTGTAAATATTTGTTGCCTCAGTCTCACAATTAATGTTCTCTGGTATACAGGACAATGAATGCAATTCTTATCTTTTAAAATAGCACCATTGAATTGCAATTTCCTATTTGTTAGTCCTTTAATTTCCCCTGTACTTTTTACATTTCAGATATACAGTCTTCATCCCTATCATATGTATCCATCAGATACTTCAGTAATTCTTCTGTTTGTAACCTTTTATTTTAGAACTCTTCTTTTCCTCTCCACCAGTGGTTATTTGTACAATGTTTCACTGCAAAACACAGATTATTCTTTCAATCTATTCCAAGATAATATAGAAACATCATGTAGACTGCATCATTTTTCCATCTTATCATGTACCGCACCTCTTAGCCAGTCAGCAAATGTGAACTGCTTTTGGTGCATGAATGGAAACTGCCAATTATTCTCCATGTAGTACCATTTGTCCCATTTTCGCCTTTCCTGTTACTAGAGTAGTCCAGATACAGATTTGCCGTATCCAGGACTGTTTTGTAAGTTTCTGAGTTCCCCAGACCTTTCTGTTAGGGGGAAGCCTTCCAGCTTATCAGTGGAAGTGGTAAGCACTAGGTGGCCTATCTACCACAAGAGGAGTGGTTTCTGTCTCTGAAATTGTAGTTTATTGGCCATTTGGGCAGTTTTTCTATCCCTTTCAACTTTCTGGTTCAAAAGCCAGTGTTTGCGTGGGTTTGTGCCCTGTGCAGCGCCACTAAGCTGGGGGTAAACTATTACTGGTGCCAGAAAGTCTGCTCTTCAATTTTTCCCTTAGATCTTGCTAGTTCTCTTCTCTCTCACACTTTAATTAGCTTATTTGCCTAGCACTTCATCAGGCTTTTTGTAGCAATTGTTGTAGCACACACAAGTGCTATCAGCGCTAGACATCCTACAAGGAAACAGCTCCAGTACTTAGTAATGATGACCATCCCCTCTGGCATGTCTAAAGGTCAGTTCCCTGTGCTTTCTCCTATTAACCTGGTGAACTTGGGAATTCTGAGGCAGTGTAGCAACTGCCTCATGTACACAGACAACCCTCTCCTCTTACCACCCAACACTCAGACTTGTGAGAGATGCACTTATATCTCCAAATTGGAAGCCATGCACTCTTCAGCCAAGACCAGAATAACTGGTCAAGAGGAGAAGGTCAACACCTGCACCACACCACATGGAACACATAGCCCTCCAAAATACCCACTATCACAGCTCTCACATAAAAACACAAACCACACACCCACCTTCATTGAGGCTCTCAATAGAAATCTATCCAAACAGCAGAGACCTCCAAATCAGAAACGGACTCGACCACCAGAACACAGCACAAACCACAAGACACATAGTTCACCTACACAGTGTGCTCCTCAACCTAAGCCCCTAAGACAAAACAGCTTGCCCAATACACTAATCATAGGTGACTCAATAGTGAGACTCAACACACTGATGTCCCACTCACTAGGTTGAATAAGGAGAAGGTAACAGTCAGCTGTCTATCAGGTGCCAGACTTCGACACATAACACATGCACTCAGGTCACTCCACAACAAGTACAAGTATGACTCTGTCATTGTCCATGAGATGCGCCTCCCTGGACTACATGAAAAGAGACATGGTGTATCTACTGGATTATGTGCCCCAGGCAGGCATGACTCTAGCCATGAGCAGCATCCTACCACCACCCAGAATGATACTGTAGTACAAGCAGAAAATAATTGACTTCAACAATTGGCTAAGTTTCTACTGTCATTCAAAGGGGATCCCATATCTGTCTGCTTGGGATGACATGATTGACAGACCTCGATGCTTTGCTAGAGATGGCCTGCATCTGTCACCCCTGGGTTTCCGGGTTCTGGCTAAGGCTCTTGCCAACCCTATAGTGCCTTGTTTAGGTAGTGTTCCAAAGGCCAAATTACCACTGTAACAGCTATAAATAAATGCAATCTGAGGGTCATGCTACTCAATGCTAGAGGTCTAAATCTCAAGATGCACTCATTCAAAGCACTCCTCAAAATGGAGAACATCGACATTTGTGCTGTAACAGAGACCTGGTTTAAAGCAGCAGAAACTACCCCTGCGCTACAAGGCTATAACTCATTCCACACCTTTTGGCCCTAGAACATGGACCGAAGTTCCAAAGGCAGTGGTGTCTCCATATTCATAAAGAATATGCACACCTCCAGACTAGTAGCCCAGCATAATGCATCGGAGATACTTCAGGTACAACTAACATTGGGTAAGACAGCGATTCAGGTCATAGCCTGCTACAGGTCCCCTACCATGTCCCAAGACTCTCACTCCATGTTCTAGCTGGAAGCTATTAGGGTCCAACCCAATACTCTCATACTAAGTGACTTCAACTACCCCTCCATCAACATGGGAAAATTACTTATGCACCAATACACTGGCCCAATGCTTCCTGGAATTCATCAATCCCAATGCCCTGGACCAGCTCATTCTTACCTGCACTAGAGGAAGCAACATCCTTGACCTGGTTGTTACTAACATGGGCGACCATTGCTCTACACCAATAGTCAATTCCTCCCTGGTTTGATCCGACCACAAACTAATCGCCATGGAAATCCACATCTCACCCACAAACCCCCGCAAGGGTAACCACCATGAAATACTCCTCCAAAGCTGACTTTGGACTCCTAAAAACAGAGATGGCAAACTTCATGGCACCCATGCCAATGGAAAATAGATGCATGACTGCCAAATCATACACCAATGCACTGTACAAACACGTACATAAATGCATGCAACTAGCCATACCCAACAAAACCAAGACGCTCTCCTCCAAAAAAAGGAAGCCAACCTGGTGGTCCCCTGCCATTAATGAACTGTACAACAGAAGAAGAAACTGTCGCAGAAAAAGGTAAAGTCCCAAGACTGGAAAACTACCCTTATTAGACTCACCAAAAAGTTGAGATCCCTTATCAAAACCTCTAAAGCCAGCTATGAAGGCAGAATTGCAGCAGACACTAAAAGCAACCATAACGCCTTCTATAGTTATATCAAGAATCTCCATGGCAATACCCAGATCTGCTCTGAGTTACTACACAATGGTACCTCCTATACTGAGCCAACAGATTTTGCCAACATAGTGGCCGACAGTTTCAGTGCCAACTTTACCCCCTCTCCCCCCATAAAGGACCAATCACAATACCGGAAGAATGCCAGGCACCCAGCATCACTGCCGCACAGGTTAAAGCTGCATTGTTCAAGGCCAAGAATACAGCTTCCATGGGACCCGACAATATCCCTGGCTGTGTTCTACACGAATTACAAATTGAACTGACACCACATCTGTGTGCCCTGTTCACGCACAGCCTCACCTCTGGCTTTGTCCCTACGAATGGTGCACTCCTACAGTCATCCCTCTCTATAAATGGGGAGCGATACAGACCCTGGGAATTATCACCCCATTAGCCTGATGAGTCTGATATGTAAGGCTATGGAGCAGATCATCATAGACTTAATTAACAAGGATATAGGGAATCTCACAACTCTAGATCCCACGCAATTTGTTTTGTGAAAGGTAGATCATGCCTGCTCAACCTGGTTGACTTCTTTGAGTCAGTCACCAGAGCTGTGGATGAAGGTAAGGCAGTGCATACAGCCTACCTCGATCTGGCCAAGGACTTTGATACTATTCCTCACTCAGGAATTATTGATAAACTCACCAAAGTAGGCATCAACCCCTATATCACTAGGTGGGTTGCAAACTGACTCACAGATAGAACCCACAGTGTGAAAGTAGCGGACTCCAAGTTAGACTGCTGACCAGTCACAAGTAGAGTCCCACAGGGATAGGGCCTGGGTCCTCTCCTGTTTGGCATCTACTTCTCAGAAGTCCAGGCCAACACGGAGGGACTCTGGCTGACCAGGTTCACAGACAACTGCAAGCTGGGAGCCATTATTAACTCCCCAAGTGATGCAGACATCCTACAGAAAGGTCTCACTGAGACCAATGACTGGTGTCAAAACCATGGATTTAAGCTTAATGCCAAAAAATGTGTTGTCATCCCCTTTGGGGAAAAACTCAGTTCCCACTAATTATTTCATCAATGGGAACCCACTCAACAAGTTATAAAAGATCTGGGGGCACAGGTTGACAGCAACCTCTCCTTCGACCACCACATTGCCACTGTGGTCAGAAAGTCCTTCTGTGTGGCACATCTCATTACCAAGGGTTTTGCATTCAGGAAGAAAGAGGTCATCATCTCTCTCTACTCTTCCCTCATTAGACCAATCATCGAGTATAATGCCCCATTTGGTATGTACCTCACTAGACACCTGCAACAGCTGGAGAGGCCACAAAGTACCTCACAAAGAGGATCCTAGGCCTTAAACACATGTCCTACATGGACAGACTGAAAAAACTCCAGATATTCTCTGTCTTATATCACCTACTAAGAGGCAATCTCTGATTGGCTTACAAAGCCATGTCTGACCCAGCTCTGTTAGAAATGCTATATCTAAAGAAATCCCAATCCCACCACATGCTCCAGAGACCTCAGCCTCATCACCACAATCAACCAAACATGCTGGAGGGACAGGTTCATAATCCAGAGACTGCCCATGCTCTGGAACAGACTTCTCATACTTGTCAAGTAGAGCACCTCACTGGCCCTCTTCAAGAGAAATCTTGATGAGTGGATGGGAAATAGAAAGTTCACCCCAGGGATCACTCCAGTGGTTCTACATGATAGAGGCACTGGGAACTAAAGTCAGGCAGCATGATGCCAGGGTACTTCTATGGCTAGGCTTGTAAAGGCTCCAGGGCCATTAGCCTAGTACACACCTATGGACCTGTAAAATTGAAAATGACTCCTAGTTCACTGGCTTTCATACAGCCTTACATTGATTTACGGACAAGCTGTCCACTTTACTATGCTCTAATGTTGAGGGACCTTCCTCTTCATCAGACATGTAGTAGGGCTGTCTTGTGTCATACAGCTAGGTTCACATTCTCTTATCACGTGTAGCACATCCTGTGGGTCCAAAATGTCTTGCATCTTATTTGAAAATGCACTCTTATCAAGGATGGATATAGAGAATTAAACTTCACTTTCTTCAGCTATCACTCCTTCACTGATACCACAAATTGTACCCTCTTTGAGTTTGCACAAAGTAATATTTTTCAGGGTGCACTCACTAATCTTCAGTTTGTTGCATTTTGTTCAGGTACCACAACAATGTCCATATTTGGTGCTTTACTTTTTACACCTCAACCTGGCCAAAACATCACTTAGCTGGACAAAACATCACTTAGCCGGACAAAACATCACTTATCCTGATCTAGCAACATTCTGACCTAGGATATAGACTCTGTGTCTAATCTGCTTGCAAGCCAGTCCACTCAACCAGCTTTTGAATGTGTATCATGCAGTTTCTACCTTCCACTTTCTAGAAAATTTCATTATTTGTATATTTTCCATCAAGCTGTCTTCATGATCTGCCAACATATCTTTTAGCATTTTAAATTCTGATTAAAGACTGTTATTCTGATTTCTCAAATTGCCACACTACAACCAAAGTTCCTTGGGTGGTTGTATGTGAGTTCATGGCATCAACCATATCCTCATCTCTTCTATTAGGCAGTGCTGTAAAATGTATCCAGCCTGTCTTTTACTTCCTTGAACCCCATCAGTAGTGTTTTCCATAGTACTGAATCAAGGTTATCAATAACACATTATACAATGACCCCCCATTAATATTCCAAAATGTGCACGCTGATTGGTCAGCATGCATGTTGTAAATCAGACTTATACTAATGGAAAAAGGTCTGGTCGCCCAGGCTTTTTCCATTAGTACAAGTCTTTTTTTACAGCAATGGAGAACGCAAGATCTCCGTTGCTGTTTAGACACTTTCTCGCTATGTTAAAGGAGTTTAACATAGTGAGACAGCTTTAAAAAAAGTAACAGAGATTCTCCGTTGTTTTTTTTAAAGCTGTCTCGCTATGTTAAACTCCTTTAACATAGCGAGACAGTTTGTAAAAAGCAACGTAGATCTTGCTTTCTCCGTTGCTTCCACCCACAGCTCTGATGTACTGCGCAGTACATCCGAACTGCTGCAGAATACCAGACAGCTGTGGAAGGGCAGCAAGGAGGCATTATACAATGCCATTATTTAAGAAAAGTAAGTATTTTTTTCTTAAATAATGTCATTGTATAGCAATAACCCACTTCTGGGTGTGGGTAATGCTGGATTTACCCACTGTTGTCTTTGGCCACTCGGGCTTCGCCCTCGTGACCAAACCACACCAACCATGGGTAAATCCAGCATTACCCACACCCAGACATGGGTTATTGCTATAACACACTGCACATTAGACACATTTGTAGGGAGGGCAGCTTCTTCTGCACACACATTGCAGTCAGTAACCTTGTCTGAATGTTTGGGTCAACTCAACTACTATTTGGCTTTTGTTTTCAATTGGTTGCCTAGTTTCATCATGGAGATTATAAAATAACTCTTTTCTACAAAAATACAGCATTAAAACCACCACATCACTGCAAATATTATCTGGTTATGATTCCATGATTAAGAACACTCAGGGAATTGTCCATTCACTACTACACCATTACTGGAAGTCTCAGCTACCATATACTTGATTTCTGCAATCCTGGATTCTTGTTCCTCAAGTAGGTAGTGTGAAATCCTGCTTATTAACTATGTTAAGCCTTTCCTAACATTACTATCACCCAGGTGTTTGCTTCAGTTGAACCTATACCTTGGCTTGTGTTACGACCTAACCATCTCTAGGCTAATTATATGTATATAGTGGGGGTTTACACATCACTTCCTATTGACTCAAAAGATAGAGTTACATCATTCCTATCAGCTAACTAAATTTTTCTCAGTGATAATAATTCTTAATCTTTTTTGCTGCTGTTGTGCTCTACTGCTTGTTATAGTAGGTGCTATTATGCTTTCAATACCCTTTGACTCTCACTCCTAACTGCAGTATTTTGTTACTTAGTCAATCAAGTCACACCAATATTCACTTCCTTCCACATTTACATACACAGCAGTCAAAATATTTCTAGTCAGCAAGGCTGCATCATTCCAGGTCCAATTTATTTTATCAGACCCACTTTTTCTTCACATGTAACTTTTAGTATAATAAAGTACATTATTAAGATGTTACAGCATGCAATATTAATCTTGCCATGAATGTGGAACTAAACAGTGGTGGCTGGTGACTTCAAATTAAAGGAGGGCTGCAGGAGATAGCTGAATGGGTGTGACCAATGGAAAGGGGCGTGGCCAACTAGAAAGGGGTGGAGCTATGCTCAAAACCACAACAACTGGAACTTTAATTAAATATGCTGCCCTGGGTGCCAAACAGTCATTACAAGAGTCCAATCAAGACAAAATGAAGCGTAGAAGAAAAAAATATTTCAATGCATTGGCTACATGACAACTTACTTAATATCCAGATGGAAACAGGTTGTGAGGCATGAAAAAATAAATTACTTTTTAAACACATTACTGGAATGCCAGTCAAAATCAAGTATAAAAAAACAAGCAGCACTCAACTCAAACCACTACTCCTTGCACTGCAGTTCTAATTATAAATTTATATTCAGCTTTATAAAATTACCAAGTAACATGCTGAAAGTAGCAATCTCTGTGATACCCCCACTTGTAAAAATGTTTCTTATCCAAAAAAGACCTGCTGCCTGACACAACTATCTACTTGTTTCATGGGGAAGACATGATCAAAGTAAAAAATGAACAGCAAACAAGAAACAAGCTCAAGATAAATTGCTTAAAGGATTCCTGCAAAAGTTATGGACCACACATGATAGATTGGCATTCTGTTTAGTTTACGGGTAAAGCCTGCAAAGATGACTGCAAGTCTCCAACAAATGTAATGAGCTTCTGAAAATACTGTAATCCTGTCCTTTTATTACAAATACTGTCATATGCATTTCAATACCCAAGGCTTATACATTATCTAGTTATGTAAATATTCTTGGCATGGCAACAACGAAAAGGTTTTCCATGCTGGTAATTCTTTAACAGTATGCTTATTAAAGCTTACTTGCATCTTACAATCTCCGACAAGCTTACCTGATGGTCATTAAATCATTGCTACTTAAGCAGAGCAACAGGGCACTGTGACAGCATGCATTTACTGAATAATAAGAAGCATAAATCAACAGTATAAAAATCTGACAGAAAACCAGAACATTCTGCAAAATCAAGGACAGATGAAAAGCCACGGTCGTACTTGTGGTCCACCTTGGATGGGGGAATACTCTGCACACTTACACTGCATAACTGCTGCTTGCCTTCCTTGGACACATCCAGAGGCACTACAATGGGGCGTGGTGTGCAACAAGTATGTCACAATTTGAAATGTCTCTGGCTGACAGTGATGGCTCTGACACTCATACCTGTCAACTTCAGAGCAAGAAATCTGGACAAAGCCATACAGAGAACTAGAAGTGGGACACAGGCCCAAAAATAAGGACAATTTTTAAATATTGCTCTTATTAACTTAGATAATAGAACAGTAGTAGGTCTTGCATTAGTACGAATTTTCTGAAGGGTATGAAATCTGAAACTCAAATGTCTGTCATTATTTTCTAACTTCAATCTTTAATGACTTGTCACTAATTTGCCAGAAAACCACAATTTTACAGACCAAAATGTGATGCAAACATATAAAGTTGCCACACAATATAGCTGGGAACCTGTCAAAAAAGGGACACCTTTTTAATATTAACACTGTTAACTTGAGCAGCTAACAAAATAAGAGCATCTACATGCATTTCTGAAATAAAAGTAATCTATAACTCTGATCATTACAGTTATATATAATTGTAAACCCTCCACGTTTTCTTCCAAAATTGCCATTTTGAGGAGGGATTATTAGGAGAGAGCAACATTTTGAGCCAAAATTGGGGACAATGGAGAGGTTTGGATATTCCTAATTCTACAAAGTGATTTGCACATACCTCTCAACCTCTTAATGCAGGAAATCTGGACAAGGCCAAATATATTGGAGGAACATGCAAACACTACTAAAAATTGTTCTTGTATAAACTTAAGACAGTTGATAGAATAACAGGTCTTGCATTAGCATGCATTTTTCTGAAGGTTATGACGTCTGAAACTCAATGTCTATCATTTAGTGGCTTCATTCCAAAATGATTTGCTAGAAAACCACAAATTTTATGAGGAACAAACCAAAAATAAGAAGCAAATATCTATTCATTCTGTAAACATATGGACAACTGAAAGGTATAGTTCAACCGGGGCTGTCTGAGTTTGCTACCCCCCTCTCACAAAATCATAGTCGAATGGAGCCTCCCCCCTGCAGCCATTCCAATGTCCCATTCCTTGGTTATTTTGCCCCATTTACCATAAACACTGTAATGTGCATACCGCTTTACTTCTGCAATGATTTAGATTTCATTTGAAAGTTTTATTTTGCATTTTACAGCACAAACCCTAATAGATATCTGTTAAACAAAGCAATGCAGTCTCACAATGAAAATAGACTTAGCATTAAAACTTCCCTGCCCTTGAAACTCACATGCATTGAAACAGCATTGAAACCCACATTCAAAAAAATACATTTTGCCAGTGGCAGATAAAGATTAACTCTGGGCTGTTTTCAAAATCATAGGCCCCTTGAACATGAAACATACACATGCTCTTTGATACATCTTCCTGACTGTATTACATTATATTCCTTGAACATTTCAGTACAGTTGTTAGAGGGCATTTTAAATTTGTTTTGAACATTTTTCCAGTAAACAATGAAACAAAATGCATACACCAGTGACAAAACTGCCCAATTCAGAACATTTCCATCATAAAAAGTCTACTCAACCTTCTATAGTCCACCAGTATCGGTAAATATGCACAATCTCTGAAGTAGTAAAATCCACATTAAAGAAATCTTTAACTAATAAAGAGGTTGCTGCTAGCAAACAACTTTATATGTCATTGTTTCATCTACAAATAAAGTGCCTGCTGCCCTTGAAGAATAAATTGCCCATGCTGCATGCATTAAAAAAATAAGCTAGTAATACCGCAATAGGGAATGGATAGCAAACTGATAACAGGTTCATAGTTACTAGGTATCTTTGCCAAAAAGGACTGCAGCATCCACCCCGTTTACAACACAATACAGTATCAGCAATGCATCTACCTACTGTGGGAGTAGAACTCATAGCCTTCTGCATCAAAAGCAAGTATACTACCTGTTGTGCTATTAACAATGCAAGCAGACTTAGCATAAGCAGCACTAAACTTTTGTTCCCCTGCAGCTCTCAGCTCCTTGTAAAATCTACTTGACACTCAGCTGTATCTCTGAACTTTGCAGCACAAGAAATCTGGAAAAAGCCAAAATGTATGGGGGGGGGGGACAAAAGGTAAAAAACCAGGGACACATTTTAAACATTGCTTGGGTAATGTTGGAAAGTTGCTAGAATAAAATGCTGTGTTACCACCATACATTTCACTGCCACGTCTTGAACCCAGGAGGACCCTGTGCAAAACAGTCAGAGCAACCTACCACTATGCCAAATCAGCTGTTTTGTGAAAGAGAAAGACAGAAACTTAAATGGCTACCATTTAGCGAATTCAGTTCTCACCATAGCACAGCTGTCAACCTCTTAGCACAAAACACCTGAACAAAGCCAATAATGGGTGAATACAGCCCCAAACATTCAGTGAATTCAGTTCTCACCATAGCTCTCAACCTATTAGCAAAAAAACACCCGGACAAAGGCAGTAATGGGGGAATATAGCCCCCAAACATATTCAGTGAATTCAGTTCTTATCATAGCTCTCAACCTTAGCACAAAACCTGGATGAAGCCAATAATGGGGGAATACAGTCCCAAAAATAGGGACAGATTTCAAATATCCATCTTATACACTTAAAATTTGCTGGAATAAAAGCTTTTGTGTTACCATGCACTTTCTGAAGAATATGAAGTCTGATATTCAAATGTGTGTCATTTTTAACATTTGTTAACCAGGAAAGTCTGACTTGGAACAAAAGCTAATTTTTAGCAGAGGCCCAGGGAGAAACACTCCAGACAGACACATGTCTTTGAAAGATGGGAGGACACTACAGGAAACAAAAACAGGGAGGGCATACAGACTCCACACAGAAGGTAAGGCACCCCAGCCAAGAATCAAACCAGAGAACATGTAGCTGTCAGGCAACAATGCTACCACTGCACCAATACACTACTGGCTTTGCAAGGACACAAAAATACAGAAACCACAGATTTTATGAGGAACAGATATGAGGGAAAAATCTGCAACATTTTTACAAATGGTGGTGGGTAAGGGAATTCAGGCTCTTGCCACCTGGGCCCAAGGTGCGCAGGGTTCAAGCCTTATTCTCTACCCACCACCATGTAGCACCTGGGGCATTACACACAGACACACTACCTGATAGATGTAGATCCCTTTGTTGCAGCATTAAATCCACAGCCATTGGAGCACTACAAGCCTGTCCATGCACTACATCCTTCCCTATGTCCGTTGGAGCATTAAATCCACCACAGCCTGCAAGATGTTCTTCCCCCGACGAGACTCCCAGCCTGCCGACGTTGCAGTCCGAGTCTGATCCCTTTCCAGCGACAGTCTATGCAGTCACAACTGCACAGACTTCTGGGATCTCTGTTCTTGAATGTTTCCTAATCCGGACTACTGCTGAGACTGTCTGCGCATGTTCCAGACTGTCTCAGCAGCAGTCCAGATATCGGAAATGCTGCTAGTGCGCATGCGCGAAGGTCCGCTATTTGAGATCTTTTTTTTTTTTCTTCTTTTCTATTTTCTTTTCTTTTCTTTCTGTTTTACAGCTGGGGGGGGCTGCAGTCTGGCAGTCCAATAGCACGGGCCACCCCTGGAACTAAATCCTGGCCTGTCGGTGTAGTAAATGAAAAGATACAAGGCAGTCATATCACATCTTTAAATGGGGGAAGTAGTGAAATGACTAAGTTCTCCCAGAATACTGGATCAGACATTTCCCTTGTAGTCCGTGACTGTGACCAGTGCTAAACTTGAAATTGAGAGTTCCAAAATTCTTTAAATCAAGTCCGATATAAAAATAGTGAACTTTAACATTTTCTTTTACTGACACAGCACTAAGGCATTTATTTTTTTTTTTTGCAGAGGACAACCTCCTGATCTTTGGGGGCTGTTTTCCCCACAACCCTGTAAAGTACTTCATGTACTGTAGTGAAACCTCAGACTTGGTATATAGCTGCACGTTTACATTTGTAGTTCTGCTGTTCTGAGAATTGCAGTTAAGGTCCTCAGAATTTCAACAGGCACACATTTTGGCCATTTCTGACATCTGGCGCAAGTTTAATGAAAGACTGCTTGTAGTTATAGACACACTTTGACATTCCTTTCCTGAGCTAAGACCAAAACCTACAAGTGGGGGCAGAGTGGTGTTTCTTGTTTCTAGGCACATCCCATGTGGCCATTACCCATGTGGCCATTAGCTTGCTCATCACAGTACAATGATTATGAGGCAGATTTGCTTAATTGCTGTTGCCAAAATGGGGGCTCTTTCAAGCTCACCGTTAGTGTTGTCAGCCTCTTTCCCCAAGCTCCACAGAAGATTTCCTTAGCATTCTGGAAATCTAAACTAGTTTATATGTAGTCCAAACTCCATTGTTTTTGAAAATTATAGCTTACATAAGTGATATCACACTCACACCAACAATTTCTTACTGGACACAATAAACCAATTGTCATTTTCTATGCATGGCAATTAAACTCATTATAGTTCATATCTGGACATTTGAAATAGCAGTTACGAAATTGATATTAACCTTGCAAAACTTTGCTATAAATATATTTGTGAAGATAAAAGCAAAAGCTGGATATAGATAACAGGGTGGGTTAGATCATTAAGCTGATGTAGAAAATATAAACTTGGAGGACAAATGGTATTTTAGCTGCTTATTGAGGATAAATAATTATGGAGTCTATAGAAAGGGAAATGAAAGCATAAAATAATAAATGCTGTTAATGTATGGCATAGGTTATACTGAATGGATTAAACATTATGAAAATGGAAAAATGAATAAAAAAGCAGAGAATATGGGAAGCATTCTAGAAAAGTGCTAGTTGTACTTAGAGTATTTAACTCTGTCTGTAAGGTGATGTTGCTAAAGGAAAATTAAACTTGTTTGGTGAAGGTGCTTGCCTCCTTCCATCCACTTAGTGTGTGGGTGGGATGTGGGGGGATATAAAAGGTTGAGTGAACATGGGTAAGCTGAAAAAGGGGCATTTATACAAATAATGATGAATGAGAGGTTTGCATGGATGAGATAACAGAATGGGAGTAGAGCATAATTATCAGACTGATAGTTTATTATTGAGGTACCATATGCTCTTTCACTGTGTGAAATTAATAAAAGAGTAGATTGGTGGTGGATAAGAAGACTTGAATATGATAGTAGATTGAGAAGATAATAAAGAGAGAACAGATAGGTTAGGTGATGGTGTGTGGTTGCACCATGAGTCATCCTAGGGCCATAATATATGTAAAAGTTTACCTGTTTGCCTACAGGTGGTATTTAAGAGAAGACTAATGTATAAATTAGACAGCTTTCATTTTATCTAAAATAAAATATGCAAGTCAAAGTTATCAATATATTATGGAATGACTGAATGATGGCATGGAATAATTCAAAATGAGTATTTAAATTAGTTTACTCCAAAAATAACATAGCATAGCACTGTTGTAACAAGATGAAGCTGTTATAGAATTAATGCTTAAGTGATTGTGAAAAAGTAGAACAGATGTAAATATGTTAAGAAAATTCTATACATCTGTGTGCTGTACAATAGTTATTGGCCTTGAATCCCATATCACTGGCACCGCCACCAATATAAATGTGATGATCAAGGTGTACAGTCTCACATTCTGCACAACTGACCACTAAATAAATATGCAAGTGCTGACTGGCCTTAGCTTACAAAAAAATGTGCACTACTGTCTTGGTTTATGACCAACACTGTACAGCTACTCAATAAAGGGGTCTACTTCATAGCATTGAAATTTCATAATGTTGAATTTCATAACATTGAGACCAAAACATCTAAATCCCAAAACACTGAAAACCCAAAACATTGAAAACTCAGATCACTGAAAGTGTGCTTCATAACATTGAAAACTACAATGCACATGTAAATAACATCTCCATCTACAAGAACACCTAACTAACAAACACACTTTCTACTATATTTCTGCAGGGGGCAAGCCCCCATGCACCCCCCATGTTGGGGGCACTGCCCCACACCCCAGTAAATTAAATATACCAACTCCAAGATTGCACTACAGTGGAAAAAAGTTAATTTCCTAACTTCACTGTATCACAGTTACCATACACTGAGGTTAAGAAATTAACATTTTTTCCACTGTTGTGCGATCTTGGAGTTGGTATATTTAATTTACGGGCTGTGTGTGGGGCAGAACTCCCCACATGGGGGATGCAGGGAGGCTTGCCCCCCTGCAGAAACATAGTAGAAAGTGTATTAGTTAGGTGGTGTTGTAGGTGGAGGGGATCTTATTTACTTGTGCAATATAGTTTTCAATGTTATGAAGCACGCTTTCAATGTTCTAAGTTTTCAGTGTTTTGAATTTTTGATGTTATGGTCTCAATGTTATGAAATTCAACGTTATGAAATTTCAGTGTTATAAAATAGACCTGAATAAAGATATAATCAGTGGTTCCTAATGGATTTTCCCCCTTTGGTCTTAGCCCAGTGCCTTCTAGTGCAGTCTTAGTAACCAATATAACAAAAAGTAATTCATATATATATATATATATATATATATATATATATATATATATATATATATATATATATATATATATATATATATATATATATATATATATATATATATATATATACATATATATATATATATATATATATACATGTATACATATATATATATATATATATATATATATATGTGTGTGTGTGTGTGTCTGTGTGTGTTTATACATGCGTATAAACACACACGCACACACGCACACACACACACACACACACACACACACACACACTCTTCTTTTCAGAACCAAATACTGATATGTCTCCAGCATCGCTGTCGTCCATTCACATTACAGCTACCATCAACTAAGGATTCAGTTACCGAACACACTTCCTATGAGCCAACCAGTATATTAAGTTATAGTAACTTATAGCCAAGGAGTCTCATTTCAAAAAGGGCAGGTGCCAATAGTTGTGCCAGTGCTATGACGTTTACCCCTAGAAACTAATAAATAAGACATTAGCTTCAAGTTCTTATAAATTAAAGCATGTTAGTTAAAGAGAATACCCACAGTGGTGGTGCTGCTGTAGCGTTGTCGCTTCACAGTAAGACGCTGTCTGGTTCGATTCTCAGCTAGAGCGTCTTCTGCGTGGAGACATTCATGAATGGGCGTACCTTCGTTGATGGTTGTGCATCAGGGCTGGTAACTCGGCATGTAAAAATCAACTACCAATCTTTAGCGGACCAAAGTTCCGCTGTGGCGACCCCTAACCAGGAAAAGCCGAAAGACGCAAAGAGAGTTAGTTAAAGAAAATGGTGGTATTGCAAAGACCAATTAAATACAATAGTCTTAAACTGACTGCACAGGTAAGAACTAAAGAAAATGTTTTAAACAGATAGTTGGCAACAGAATAACACATTTAACTAGTCTTGTCCCTACTACTTTCTAGAGAATACTGTAGCCAACTATCACTAAGTGACTAAAAATATTCAATATCTCCAAATGACAACACATGTAAATTGTTAAAGTTTTATGTTACTGTGTCTGTGAAACAGGCTGTATTTTCTTCTGTGCATTCCCTGTAAAAATGCTTTACTGCTTCAGGTTTGATTAGAGTTCATCAATCCAGAATCCAGAGCAATGTTGAAAATACAACAATCCTGATTCCACTTTCTCTGCACGTTCGAGGTTTCTCAAATTTAAACAATAGTCTAAACAGAGCTGAAAAGAGCAGTGATCCTGGTTCAGTACTCCTAGGAGGTAAGTGGTATCTTGTCATAGCAAAACAGAATTATTCTGCTGTCGTTTAAATGAAGCTGCTTAGAATACACAGAATTCCATTTCTTCATGTGGTAATGCAGCTTTTGATAGGAAGTACTGAGTGTAAAATCAGATCTGATTTTGCAAGTTTCATTTTCTCCTCACACGTGGGTTCAGTTCCAATCCCTTGGAACTGGCTTAGCTGTTTCTACAGCTTGTGGAGACCAAAACCTCTCGTGCTCAGTCCTTACCCACAATGCAATGCTCAGATTACCTCAGATCTCATTTGCTGCCTTGTGATACAAACATGGTTATCACTCTCTCAAGCCGGATAAGTTAATTATTGCTTATTTCATTGCTGTATCTTGCCTTTCTTCTATCCTTACCCTTTTTACTTCATACAGAAGTACTCTAGATACTATCGCTAGTATCTCTTCTTCCTTTCAGCTACTTGTGTAGACCTCTGCTGTCATTGCTGATAGTAAACTTTGATGTGATCTTTGCTGCTTAAAAAAAAAAAAAAAACTAAAAAAAAAACAAAACTTATTCTCTCTGTTCTTCTAATTATTATTCTTCCGTGAGTGTGACTGCTCTAGTCCTCCTTCAGCAGGTGTGTCTGCAGCTGTAGCTTTTGGGGCCTCTGCATTTGCAGGAGGATTGCTCAATTTGCCATTCTTTCAGTCACAGAGCATTGGTTGAAAGAATAAGTTGATAATTAAAGGCCTTCATCCCTCTTCGTTCAGAGAGGCTATATCTGGAATATCAAGCTAAAAATGAAAAAGTAAGTCTGTTCTTCCCAGTCCTACTTCATCATCTTCTTCTTCTTCTTCTTCTTCAAGAACTTCAGAGAAGGCCAAGAAGAGGAGTTCTTACACGCTGAGCCAAACACCAAGACAGCAAAACTCTCAGTTCCAACAATTTCTTCACAACCTAAAACTCAGTTGACCTTGCTCTCGGTTCCAACAGATTCATCTGAACCGATGAAGTCGGCACCAGGTAGCCAAGAGCTAGTATTTCTCACAGTGCAGAAGACCTTGGAACTGGCACCATCTGTTAAGAAGTTCCTCTCTGTTTTAAGGACTTTCTATTCCCCTACTATAGATTCCTTTTCTGACAGATTGCCATCCCCCCTTTTTGGAATGGTGTAGGTCTCCTTCTGTATCCTTGGCATGTTCTTCCAAGAGCCTTACTGAGGATGACATGGAGAGTTTGGTGAGGAGGATCCTTTGGTCTCAAGGTGTGACAGGGAACCCTTCAGTTCCTACCTCAATGGGTCAGGGACTGCATCCTTCAACCTCTCCTCCTTTTCTTCCTCCTCTAACTTCTGTGGAGGTTTTAGAGTCCTTGGTACTGAGCCATCCAGCATCAATGACACTGGTTGTGAAGATACTCTTGTCTTTAGCGCTGACTATTGCCCTCAGTTCTTTGGCTCAGTCAGAGACAGAAAGCTCTCAGGGCCATAGCTTGCCTGTCAGCTCTAAGGGGTCAGTTCAAGTTCTTTTCAGAGCCTTTCCTACACCTTGGTGTTTCAGCAGAGATAAGCTCGGCCATGGTTTCTGCCTCTGGGGAAATCTCATCAGTGCAGGAGGTGACTACGGCTCCAAGGTCAGCCTCTTTGATTCCAGGGTCCCTCTTGTCTAGCGGTGGTTTTGCCTTTGAGTCTATAGAGAGGGCCATGGGTATTTCAGTCAGCAAGTTGGGCCATTATCCCTTGGAACTGCTATCCCTGTCTCTTTCGTGTTCAGAGCCTCAACCATTACCTCCACAGAGACAGTGAGTACTGAAGTGTCAGGTTATCCGGCAGGGTACCCCTTTTTCTTCCAAAACCTCCTCAGATCACACCACTGAGGAGTTTCCCTATGCATTAGGAAGCACATAGACTCTCTGGAAGAGTCCATCACAGAAGACATGGATTTTGAGGAGAGCAAGGAGTCCCCCCAGATCTCCCTGATCTCCCCCTGATGATGTTTCCTTTGGAGACATCTTAGAGATCCTTAAGCAGAGGGGTAATTGGAAGTCCATTAACCCTTTGATTGAGGAATCCATGTACTTACAGGCTTTCAGTACCTGCCCATCCACCTCCTGGGTGTCTCCACCTGCTGATGAGCTCATTGAGTTATCTCTCAGTGGGTGTGGAAGGCGCCTGACACCACTGAGCCATTCTCCAAGAGAACAGAAAATTATCATGGCCCCTGAGGATAAACCTTTTTGGACCAAGGGATTGCCTGTGGATGCCATGGTGGTAGCAGCTGCCACAAAGAATGAACTAGTAGAGGAAAGTTCCTCCATCCATCTTCCTAGCAAGGAGTCCTGGATGATGGATAGGTTTGGGAAGCAGGTTTGTGTGTCATCAACCTTTGCTCTTCAATCCTTGATTTACCTGTCATATTTTACTAGATTGCAGAGGGATCTGATCAAGGAACTTTCAGTTACCCTCTCAGGAGCTGTTTCTGAAGAGGTGTGAGAATCTGTTACCTCTCAGTTGGCCATTCTAATTTCCATTTCTAATTCTTCCATGAGGATCATTTCACATGCAGCTGAAGGACCAGCTAGAGCAACGGGTTCATCTATTTCCATAAGGAGGCATGCCTGGATGTGGCAATGTGACTTTGCTGAGCCCTTCAAGTCTTTGTTCGGCAATGCTCCCTTTGACAGCTGATCCCTGTTTGGCTTTACAGTCAGAGAAGCATTGACCAGGTATGAGAAGGATGGAAAGCCATATTTACTGTGGGAGTACATTTTTCCACTCTGCAGAGACCTTTTTCTAGAAATCAGCGAACCAGTAGTAAAATGCGGATCAAACAATCCCAAGGGTTTAACCAGGACACATAGTGAGAGTTCCCCCAGAGGCAGGGGGGGACTTCAATGGAGGACACCACCCTTGCGCCAGAGGAGACCGGTAGAATCAGGGTTACAGGATTCCTTTTCTGGTGTACCCTTCAAGTACTCCTGAAAGGAGGCCCAATTGTCCCCCTCAGGAGGCAATCAGGGGTTGATTATCCCTGCACCAGAGAACTTGGATACTAATCACTTTAGATATGTGGGCACAGAGGATCATTTCCAGAGGTTATATGATACCCTTTTCCCAACCCCCTCCCTCATCAAAGAAATTCCCAGATGTCCCACCCAGTCAGAGGGAACAAGCAGCCATGTATATTCAGCAACTGATAAAAAAAAAAAGAGTCATTCACAGGTCTCACCAGACCAGAGAAAATCCAGATTTTACTCAAGATTCTTTATAGTGCCAACAAAGACAGGGGACTGGAGACCCATTCTTGATCTCAGCAACTTGAACAAATCTGTTCGAAAAACCAAATTCCAGATAGTCATGGTTCAATCCATTCTTCCCTTTCTGGGAAAGGATGATTGGATGTGTTCGACAGACCTTCAAGATGCTTACTACCACATAAAGATGAACAGATGCTCAAGAAGGTTTCTTCACTTCTGGTTGGGAGCCAGTCACTACCAATTCAGGGTCTCTGCCCATTGGACTCACCACAGCCCCCAGGGTGTTCACCAAATGCATGGCAGTAGTAGCAGCTCACTTGAGACTGCAAGGATTCCATGTGTTTCCATATTTGGATGACTAGCTCATCACTGCTACCACTAGGCATCAACTGTTGGAGGTAAGAGAGACAGTTCTACATCTGTGCTCTTACCTGGGCATTACAGTAAACATCAAAAAATCTCTGCTTGAACCATGTCAAACAATAGGCTTTATAGGAGCTTCCTTGAGCACAAGAACTGAAATAGCCTGACTTGCCCTGACAAGACTGGAGACAATCAGGAGTCATGTACTAGCCATAATCAACAATCACAAAGTTCTAGTGCACTCAGTTCTACAAGCACTGGGGTCTATGGGAGCAGCTATAACTCTGGCTCCCCTGGTCAGGTTCCATATGAGAATTCTACAGTGGTTGCTTGCAACACAATGGTCCATTTTTCTCCACCCAATGTCGATGTCCATATCTATCACCAGCACTTGCAAAAGGGATCTCACCTCATGGGTTCATTCGGATCAAGTTTCTCAGGGCCGCGCATTAATTCCCCCACAGGCCAAAGCCACAGTGACCACAGACTCTTCACAGCTGGGGGGGGGGGGCATTGCCAGGGGAAGCTATTACAAGGCACTTGGTTCCCAACAGAGGCCAGTCTGCACATAAATGTGCTGGAGATGACAGCTGTGCTATTGGTGTTGCAAGCATTTCAGGATGCTCTCCCTCCAAGAAGTATTGCAATTCAGTCAGACAACATGTCTGTCATCTGGTATATCAGCAAACAAGGGGAAACCAGATCCTACCCTCTGTGCAGAGAAGATCTCAGGGTGTGGCAGCAGGCGATCTCATCCAACCACTTTCTGATAGCAACGCACATTCCGGGGAGGTCAAATGTGATAACTGACAAATTGAGCAGGTGCATCCTATTACCTCATGACTGGTCCCTCAATCGAAAAGTGTTGGACAAGATTTTCTGGACATGGGGTCAGCCGTGCTGAGACCTATTTGCCTCGCCTCTAAACAACAAATGCATCAACTACTTTGCCTTGATTCCCCTAGAAGGGGAATTTCAGAGGGATGCTCTACTTCATGACTCTCCTTCATATCGCCTATATGACTTTCCACCAAGTCTATTAATTCCCAAATTCCTACAAAAAGCAGTTAAGTTGAAGAGCAAGGTCATCCTCATTGTCACCTTTTGGCATTGGCAGATTTGGTGTCCCTTCCTTTGGCCTCATCTGTTGCAACAATCTTGGATGCTGTATCCAATGCCAGATCTTATGTCTCACCTGACAGGCATGGCTCACCCAGATATTTCAAACCTCAAGTTGACAGCTTGGTTTCTCCAGTTCCACTAGTAGCCAGACTTCCTATGGTTTCTTCCCCAGTCTGACATATTCTTTTGTCTTCTCATAAACCTTCTGCATGAAAGTTCTACAATAGTAAGTGGAAACGGTTTGTACATTGGTCTCTCCAAAATAAGATCAACCCCTTTTCATCTCCAGTTCCTGACATTCTTCAGATTTTAGCCACACTTTTCAATGATGGAGCTTCAGCCTCCACAACTTAAGTACAATTAGTGGCTATCTTCAACTTTCACATTGGTTTATAAGGATCTTCAGTAGCGTCTTACAAACTTTGTAAATTCTTTTTAAAGAGTACCTTTCTCTTAAAACCTCCTACCCCTCCTTGGGACCTTAATCAGATGTTACAAGCAATCACTCACCCCCCCCCCCCTTTGAACCTGTTAGTGTTTGTGATTTAAAGTTTTTGTCTTGGAAAATGATTTTCTTGGTAGCAGTTATTTCTGCTAGGAGAATTTTAGATTCAGTCATTTCGTCTAAACCACCATACCTGGTTTTCCATAAAGACAGTCTCACTTTTTATCAATCCATCCTTTCTGCAAAGATAGTTTCTGAGTCCAACCTTAATCATTGCTTTAATCTTCCAGTGTTCTTTCCTGAATATTCCTACAAGAGGGAATATGCCTTGCATCTGTTGGATGTTCACAGACAATTAAGGTTCTATCTTCAAAAAAACAAAGGATTTCAGAAAAGCTGAACAATTATTTATTTCCTTTTTGCATACCAAGTTAAGGAAGCAAGTGAACAATGTGACATTCGTTAAATGGCTCACTGATTGTATTCCCTTTGAGTGTCATTTTACCAAAACCATTGAAATTCATTTGACTAGGGCTGTAGCAACTTCAGCTGTTTTTCAGTCTAGAGCATCCATGGATGACATTTGTGTCACGGCTACTTGGGTGTCTCCTCATACCTTTATTACACATTGCAAATTAGATTTGGTCTCTCAGGGAAAGGCATATTTTGGCTCAATTGTGCTTAGGAATATCCTTCCTTGAGTCCACCCAGGTAGCTGTGGTCTCTGTCCCACGTGTGATGAGAAAATGAAAATTGACGACATCAGATAAAGAAGTTATGTACTCACAATGACATTCCATCTGTATTGCTGATTTTCATTTTTCCTCAGTTCCTTGCCCACCATCCCCCTGCCCAGGTGTTTTCCATTTGGAAAAATGTGCCTTGACAATAATTATTACCATTTGTTAGAGTAGTTCTAGTTCCAAATATGGTCTTCCTGTAATATTTTTGCCTTCTTTTCTGTTTTCTTATCAGCAAACTTGATCTGAGGTAATCTGAGTGGTGCATTGTGTGTAAGGACTGAACTTGAGAGATTTTGTTCTTCACAAGCTGTAGAAGCATTCGAGTCCGTTCCGATCCCCGCATGTGAGGAAAAATGAAATTCGACAGCACAGATAGCATGTTATGGTGAGCACAGAACTTCTTTTTAACAGTTCTACAAAACGCATTTGCATTATTACTTAAAAGAACAGTTATAAATTACACGCGTTTAATATAATAAATATTGGCATTTCTGCATATACGAAAACATGCAAACCTTCATTTAAATAGTATGTTTTGTTGCCATTATGCTTCTTTAACAGCAATAAAACTGTTTATTAAAAAAGATATGCATCAATATTTGATATCAGATAACTACAAGAGGCATAATATTATAACTTCACAGCTGTGTAATGGTCTCTGTAACAGTTATATTTATAGCCATTGGTTAGGTCTCCAGAAGTTTTATTTTGAATACACAATTTTGTTCATTTCTAACCTGAGTGAGGAGTTTATTCCGGTATGAAGCAGCAGTCTTATTAAAGGCCTTTTCTTACACTAGCAGGCTAAAGGGCATCCTCTTTAATGCTAGTGCTCCTTGATTTGTGGCTGTACATAGGTAGTTAAAGAAGCCTCTTTTAATCTGTCTGATTGAAGGGGGTAGTTTGCTTGGTATAACATTTTAAATATCAGGTAGCAGATCAAGAATGTGGCTCTGGCAATGATAGCTGACCTTTCCAAGGTATAGACACTGATACTTAAGCTATGAGAGAATGAGATAAATTGGCAGATTTTATTAAGTGCAGTTTTGCAGAATACTGACATTGTAGGAGATGAGTGCTATTACCAGGAGAGCATATTCTAGTTTTGGTAAGAAATGAGTCATCATTATGGGAATTTAAGTCTCTAGTATGAGAATGTTGGTAAGCCTTTAACATAGATTAAATTGTTTTATGATTTTATAAATGCTCATTTCCATTTGGTACTTAAATGAAAAGATTGTGGCCTAGCTATACTTCATGGTATTTATATTGCATCTGGTCAATATAAATGTTTAATGGTGGGCAATATATTAGGAGATAAAGCACCTCATTCAGCATTTGCAGTACACAGAATATCAGACTTGCTTTAATTACTGTTAACTTTGAGCTGTCATAAAACCAATGCATCATTTGATGAAGTCCTTTTGGATTTCTTTTTGGACTACAGTGCTTGTTCCTGTCAGTCATAACACGATTAAATTATCAACATACAAAGTTAGTTGTATTTGGGAAAACTATATTATAAATAAATTGTGTGAATAACATGGGTCACAGGAGCCAATACTGAAGTACATGTAACTTAAATGCAACTATGTCAAGACAGAAAAAGAAAGATGCTTGAGGATTTTCCTAATAGATAACTCAGAACCCTTTCATAGGCCTTTCCTAAATCTGTATTCTTTTCAACTCATTTATAACCAGAGTATGATCCAGAGATTTGAAAGCCATGTTTATGTCTTTAAATATAGCACTTGTCAGAAGAACCCTTTCTCTGTTGGTGTATCTGGAATTAATAATGGTATAAATAGCTGCATCCCTTTCTAAACCCATGTTGAGCCTGTGACAATACTTTATATTGTTTATATGGTTCATCTTTTCAGACACCGTTCCTAGCAGGCAGAAGTTCAATATTGGTCAGTAGTCTTGGGCTGAAGTTAAGCAGGTAACCTTGCTTAGTGGTATGATCAGAGAATGTTTAAGTTCCAGCAGAACAATTTATTAGATTGGTGAGAGGTTTATAATGTATGTTAGGGGATTTTTAATGATTGGCTCAGCTTATCTAACAATATACATTTGGCTCCTTTGATGTAAAATGTGGGGAAAGTAAAAGGAATGTTTGTATATAATGAGGAACCTTGTTTGCAGACAGAAACGCCTCCGAGTCAAAAAGCTTCTTAACGCTTTTATTTTGAACAAACCAAAAGAGCGTTTTCGCCACAGACCACTGCAGCTTCTTCAGAGAAACAAATTAGACAAAAAACACTCACTTTAAAAATACTACATCAGGAAGTGACATATTCCTGTTTCCTGTTACCGAACAGTTGTATTTAAAAACACATACAAAGTGCTAAAAAGTTAAAGGCATCCCACATTTAGAATCATTTTTAAAAGTAGCACACAACAATAAGAAATGGATTCAATTATATGAAAAAACATCTCAGCGACTTAACAATAATATAGATGACAAAAACAGATGTCATTACTATTTAAAATAAACTACTATACAAAATATGTAAGTAGATCTATCAAAAAGTATACTCTGATACTCACTTAAAACATTAAAAACAAATTTGCCTTGTATGAGGTGTGTATAAGGGATAAATACTGCTCATATTTGCTCAGGCTTAGTTTATTAAACATTCTGTTTGTGCTGTAACCATGCAGGACTAAGGAAAAAAGAAGAAGGGGGGGGGGAGAGGAAAGAAAAGGAAAGGGAAAAGTATCCTTTTGATGTTTGGGATCCCTAAAATCCATAAAAGTGTCACTGACCCCCCTATGAGAGCTTTAATTGACAGTAGATCCTCTATTACTTACCCATGTTCCAAACTAATCACACACATCTTGGACAAATACGTTAAGTATATTCCAAGTGTATGTAAGGACTCATGGACATTTTTGGGCAACATAAACAAACTGCCATTCAATGAAGATGACAACTTGTTAACTATTGATGTCATTGACCTCTATACGTGCATACCGCACTTAGAGGCGGTTGAATGGACAGGGTCAATGTTACAAAATTTTGGGGCGTCCAGATTGGAGGTCGAACTGGTTATGGAATTACTTGAAATAGTACTAACCAGTAACTACTTCCTATTTGACGGTGACTTCTATTTACAGAAACGGGGGGTGGCGATGGGCTCCCCATGTGGAGCAGGTGTGGCAAACTATGTAATGGGGTACTGGGAAGCAAACATCTTGGCTGATCTCCCTGGTATTATGGCCCCTGTTACCTTCTACACCCGCTACCTTGACGACATGTTCCTCCTGTTCAGGGGGTCAGAATTGGAAGCGAAAAACTTTGTGGATAATATCAGTAATTCCACTGAGTTCCTGAAGTTCACTTTTAAATTTTCTACCACCGAGCTGGATTATTTAGATGTCAAACTTACGAAGGATATTTGTCATCAGTGCTTCAGGTCCACCGTCTTTAGGAAAGCCACATACTGCAATTCTTTCCTGCACTTCACCAGCTTTCACCCTCACAAACAGAAAAGATCTATAGTGAAGGGACAGCTGGTGAGGGCAGGAAGAATGTGCAGCACCCTTGTGGATTTTGTTAAGGAATGTTCATTTCTGAAGGAAATGTTCACTAACCGTGGCTATCCTGAGAAAATGGTTTGTGAACTTATTGAGGAAGTTACTCTTAAAAGAACTAGAGGCTTCTACACCCCTTTATTGACTAAACAAAAGGTCTCCTCCAGTGTAGTTAGTAGTTTCACAGATGAGGTGCCTATAAGTGGTCTAATAGGTAGCAATGTTGACCGCAGAGAATCAAACACAGATTTATCTTTGAGCTTCGTCACTATTTTTAGTACTAATTCAGAAGCAATTCTGGACATCATCCGTAAGAATTGGAGGTTGATATCCTCAAACCCATCACTAGCAGGAAAATTGGGAGATGAACCCAGATTTATTTTTAAACGATCTAAAAATTTGAAGGAACTATTACAAAGGGATATCCAACAGCATAGTTTTATAAAAGGAAAGGAATGTCCAGATGTGGATTCTGTAACTTCTGTAACAATGTCCGAACAGGGGAGACATTCCTTGTTAGGGACAGGAAGTTTGTCATCAAGCATGCACTTAATTGTGAGAGCAAATCAGTTATATACATTGCTATGTGCAACTGCTGCTCTGGGTTCTACATCGGAAAAACCGACAGGAGACTGCGAGATAGGATGTATGAGCACTTGTATGCAATTAGGACATGTAAAGATGACAACGCACTGGCCAAACATATTACATTGTTCCCAGGACATAGTTTTAGCTTTATGGCTATAGACCATGTACCCTTAAAAATCAGAGGGGGCCCTGTATCTTTAATACTAGAAAATTGTGAGCTGGATTGGCAGTTGCGCTTGGACGCTTTCTGTCTCCCTGGCCTTAACACTAACTGCAACATTGCCCCAGTTCTTAAATTAAAAAGTTATTTTAGGTAAAACCTACTGTTACTACATAGTTTTCTCCGACTTTAGGTCTGACCCGTATATCAGGCAACACATATTGGATGACTTGGCAGTCTTGTTTGTTTTCAGCACTTTACACTAACACATTGGGTCTAGTTAGTTGACTTGACCGTCTACTATTCAGGGCTTGCTTAACCTAACAGTCAGGTTTACAACCTAGTCTTAGTGGTCTTAGTAGGAAGACACAATGGATTCTCACGTGCTGAATCTTTTAGGTCGCACGTGTTTTCCGCAGGGCAAAGGATACTTTTCCCTTTCCTTTTCTTTCCTCTCCCCCCCCCCTTCTTCTTTTTTCCTTAGTCCTGCATGGTTACAGCACAAACAGAATGTTTAATAAACTAAGCCTGAGCAAATATGAGCAGTATTTATCCCTTATACACACCTCATACAAGGCAAATTTGTTTTTAATGTTTTAAGTGAGTATCAGAGTATACTTTTTGATAGATCTACTTACATATTTTGTATAGTAGTTTATTTTAAATAGTAATGACATCTGTTTTTTGTCATCTATATTATTGTTAAGTCGCTGAGATGTTTTTTCATATAATTGAATCCATTTCTTATTGTTGTGTGCTACTTTTAAAAATGATTCTAAATGTGGGATGCCTTTAACTTTTTAGCACTTTGTATGTGTTTTTAAATACAACTGTTCGGTAACAGGAAACAGGAATATGTCACTTCCTGATGTAGTATTTTTAAAGTGAGTGTTTTTTGTCTAATTTGTTTCTCTGAAGAAGCTGCAGTGGTCTGTGGCGAAAACGCTCTTTTGGTTTGTTCAAAATAAAAGCGTTAAGAAGCTTTTTGACTCGGAGGCGTTTCTGTCTGCAAACAAGGTTCCTCATTGTGTACTTTTTGGTCTGACTTGTTTGAAAGCAGTTTTTGTGAATGTTTGTATATGTTAAGGTAGGAGACTGAATGAATTGAGTTCTATTAATTGCTTAGCTGCCATGATTTCAATAAGGAAGATACATAGTAACCTAGTCATTTAAACAAGTAAACATTTTGTTTTGAGTGTGCATATCTCCATTACCACCACTAGCCACCTCTCACCAACAACCAAAACCTGAAAATTGCTCCACTAAATGTAAGGATCATACTAAAGAAACTTGAACAAATCAACAACTTTATTAACTCACACAATCTAGAAATAACAGGAATCACTGAGTCATAGTTGAAACAGGATACACATGACCTCACCCACCACTTTCTCAACTACATATCCACCTTCAGTGCAAGATCAGGACCAAGAAGAGGTGGTCCCTCACAAATTCTCACTAAGTATAACCCATCAGCTTATATCTCAGGACAAAACACTTCTTCCAATGATCATGACACCAGCTGACTATCCTTCAAAATTATAACTACAAATCCTCACCCTTTACAATAATTGCATACATTCCACTATCCTCCAACATCCTCAGCATAACCCTTTAATAAACATAGTCCTTCAAATCACAACCACAATAAAAGAAGATCATTTTTGCAGACCTTAACTTTTATCTTCTAGGTCCAAGCAAACAACACATCACAGACATACTAGCTTAACTATGAGATAACCAAACCTACTAGGCTTAATTTCCACATAGGCAAATACAGACTTTTTGAGCTCTTCATCACAAACTCCCACTCATTACTCTCCAGCAATAGCATCAGGTCCCCATCCCTGACTACTACCCCATATACTTCATCGTATTCCTTGATTACATAAAATTACCACCATTAATTATAATCTACAGACCCAAAATAACATTTTAAAAAAAATCACCTTGCTTAAAATTGAATTTGTAGCATATTAATTGGAGCACATCACGAGCTAACAATAACTCAGTTATAGTAACACTATGCTTAACAGACTTACACAACTGCAAAAAAAAAAAAAAACACAAACAAAAAATACTTCTCCATCATTGCCAGACCCAAGAAAAACAAAAATAACCAATGGCTCATCCCTGAGGTAAAGTACCTTTGCAAATAAATGACACAGCTTAGAAACAATGGAGAAAAACCCTACTCCAGAAAAAAATATCATAATACTCAGAAACTTATCCAAAAAGACCACAAGAAGATACAAATGCAACTCACTACAAACATATCAGCAAACACTCAAAAAATAATTCTGGAAGTTCAACACAGCTGAACCACATCCCTATACACTATTTTAAACAGACCACAACCAAAGCTTCCAGCTTCCATTATTATTGTTTTCCTGGGGGTGATGATTTACTATAACAGTTCATCCTTTTATGTAAAGAACACATTCTACTTCCACTAAAGCACATGTGCAGCCTATGCCTCACTCAAAAATACAAGTCAATAACTTGGAAGCAAGCCACTGTCAGACCTATACCCTACATTCCTAAGCCCAACCCTTGAAAAAGTCCTTGAAGAAAAAGATTATCACTAAATGCATAATCCTTGCACCCCATTAACATGGATTTTGGTCTGGACATAGAACCATGAGAGCCATTTATAGTTTGACTGACAATATCTTACAAGCATTAATAAAGGTCTACAAACAGCAGCCATTTTTCATTGACCTCACAACACATTCACCATTGTAGACTACAGCTCCCTTATTTGGCATTCCCTGATAACAGCCAGCATTAGCTCTACCACACTTCCCTGGTTTAGAAGCATCTTTACAGATAGAAAATTCAAAGTCCAAATTGACAAAAGCTAGTCGGAACTGCCCCCTACTTGGCCAAGGTGTAAAACATAATTTATTGCTATTGCTTTTGTTTTAGCTTCATTAATTTTGTATCTTGAAAAGGTTTGAAAGTGTCTCAATATGTTCCACAGCACTGTAATGTCTCTTTCTGCTTTTGTCAGGTATAAAATAATGTCATCTACAAACAGAGCCAGCTTTTCTTGACTACCATACCAATTATACCCTTAAATTTTTGAGTCCCTTATTTTCTTCACTAATGGTTCTACATGTAATGTAAATAAATTGAAGAGAGGACACCCTTGCCTGGTTCCTCTGCTCAAACAGAGGTTATCAGAGAGGACCCCTCCCACTTTAATTTTCACCTCAGATCCCTCATATAGCCTCCTAATCAACCTTATAATTTTATCAGGGATTGTAAATGCTTCCATTGCTCTGTTCATAAAGTCCCAGGTTACTCTGTCAAATTCTTTCTCTGCATCAAGACCCATGTACAACAGTGGTATCTTCTTACTTTCTGCTTCCTTCTAGATCATCAGTGTTCTTTTAATGCTGTCAAATGTTTGCCTCAACTCCACATTGATCTATATCAATTTTGGCATCACTTTTGCAATTAATTTAGCCATTATAGACATAAACAGTTTATAATCATGGTTTAGTATTGAAATGGGCCTGTATGAAGCTGGATCTGATGGCTCATTACCCTCTTTACATATTACAGTTGCCACTGTTTTCTTCCAGGATGTTGGTACTTCTCCTCTTAAAATACTGTTAAACAAAACCTTCCAGATCTTCACCATTTTTCCCTACTACCTTCTAAACTTCCACATGAATACTATCTATTCCTGGGGACTTTCCTGTAGATTGGTTATACATCACCATTTTTCTCATCTCCTCCTATCCTTTTAGTAATTGACCCTCCTCTCCCTCTAACTATGGCATATTGAATTCTTCTATAAACATTTCCATTTGTACCTTTTCTTGATGTCTGTATTTCTCTGCTTTATACAGACTTTCATAGAATTTGTGAAATATTTCTAATCATTCTACAGGATCCCTTGCTATCTTCCTTGTTATAGGGTCCCTAAACTTGGTGATAGCCCTTCCTGCTTTCTGTTACCTGAGTTATTGTGCTAAAAGTTTTCGTGCTCTAAGAGTTATTATAAAAAAATAGTTGCTTAACAGTAGTCTTTCTAAACTCATGCATATTATTGAGGTAATCCCTTACTTTCTGTTTAGCATTCTGCAGTTGTACCTCATCTTGTTCTGTGAGATTCCCCATATTTTGCAATGCTTTAACATTTATCAGTCCCTCTAAATAATTCTTGTTACTTCTTAACCATATCTCCCTTTCTTTTGTTTCCACCCTTTTTTTTAACTCCACTTTAAATTATCTCCCACCTCCTACCTATATTTTCAGAATAAAGATCTATCTTCTCTAATAGCTCCTGAATACTTTCCACTACCCATTCTTTAAATTCCTCTCATTTTAACAAATAGGTGGAAAAGTGCCAGTATCTCATTTTTATTTCATTACTCTGTGTTTACATTTTAGTTATTATTGGTGCATGATCTATAGTTATTAGATGCATATCAAGACTCTCAATTAAATGCACATGTTCCTGTGAAATGTAAATTCTGTCTAGCCTAGCACACTTTTTGTATCTTGGGGAATGATATGCAAATTCACTCCAAACTCCCAGAACTGAATTTGTATCTTCCATGTCAAATATTTTCATAAATTTCTTTAAAAATCTAACCTCTTTTGTTATATTTTCCCTTCTGGTACCCAGACACATCTTCACTATTGGCAAATCAAATTCCAGTCCCCACCTATAAGTAATATTCCTTACTGAAAGCTGATTATTTCTCCAAGAATGTTCTTAAGCTCCATTATAGCAGTTTTTGGTGGAAGATAAACACATGCCAGTATAATCCTCCTCCCATGTCAGTAGCCCCTTAGCACTACAAATCTACCATTATTGTTTTTTTATCCTCATCTGTTACTATTGGAGCTCCTCTTACAGTTTATATAAGAACTCCTCTCTTCCATTGCCCCAGGCATTCTGCTGAATAACCATCCTGAAAACCATTCCTTATCAAATTCACATGTTCAGTTCTTTCCAAGTGTGTCTCCTGTAACATAACTATTTGTAGTCTACATGTTTAATATAGTTCAATGCTTTTTCTTTTTTGTTTTTATCTTTGAGACCATTAACATTTAAAAACATTATAGAAAGTATCATATTCTTAAGAGATTATTATTCCTACCTTTTATGTATAACAGCTTCTTTGTTAAATGTCTAGTTTCAGTTTTTGTGTTACATACATGTACTGTTTGACAGGTTAATCTTTTATACAATTGTTTTTCATTATCTCCATTTGAGCCTATGTCACATCTTATTGAACTTTTTGTTTTATTGAAAACCCTCAAACAAAAATACACACACACACACACACAATACCCCCTAAAACTGTTAATTTAATAATAAGACACAAAACTATGTACATCTTCAAATATTTAAGTTTTACCCTCCTAATAGGAGCAAATGTTCCAAACTGACAGCCACACACACAGACTTTATAACATAAAGAAAGGTTATCCTTGCTAAGACACATGGTATAGCCTGTGGTTCTACTAAGTGCTGTCTGGTTTGTCTTACCTTTCTAGCTCTCTCAGCTGGGAAAACACTTGAATACTTTCAGAAAACATTTTCTCCAAGCCATTTCTCTTTATCAGATTGTCTGCTATCTCTGTCTCTGCTGTTTCTTTATCTGATTGTATCCTGAAAGTGTGTGGGTATGTATGATCTGAAACTTCTCAATAAGAATAAACATTCTGGGAAATCTGACCATTATGTAACATGCCCTTGAGATATGAACCAATAGCTTTAAAAGATAAATGAACTTCATTTTTAGACATTCTACTGTAGAAATTATCATTGAGTAATTTAAACATTTTAGAACGGTATAAAACAGAATCGAGTTCATGAATAATACCTCACCACCCTTATCAGGTTTCATTATACTCACTGCATTGTCCCTACTGAAATCATGTATTATCTGATTTTCAAGCTTAGTAAGATTATAAAACTTAGACTGCTTTTTACTTTTCAAACAATTCCGAATATCATTTTCAGCCAACTTTTCATAGGTTTTAAACCAGGAGTTGAGTGGATTAAAAAGGCTGTGTCTAACTAAAAACTGAGAGTTTTATACATTGTCACCAACCAAAATTTTTAAATGTAAATTCCTTATCAGTTATGAGAAATCAATACGAAACCATGCTATAATTGTCCTACTTGCTGGCTGAAAAGAAAAAACCTTTTCAGAACAAGGAGTGTGTGTTAGTGTTAACAATATTTCTGTAATTAAATATTTTATCACTGTAACCCCCCAAATTATTAATATAACTCCCAAATTCACCAGCAACAGTACAAAGAGGAAAATCCAAAAAATCCATATTGTAAAAATGTTCACAATCACTTACTTGGAATGGTAGTAAGTCCAACCCTTTTGATAGTCTAACCATTTCTGTGTGAGCCATTTAGATCTCCAAGGTAATGGATATCCTAAAAAAATCACTTGAAGGCGGTGATCTACAATTACCATAAAGGTGTTCATCTTCAAAAGTATCCAATGAATCCAAAGGTTCAACTGTAAAATGGCCCATCTCTCTCTAAGCAGACTGCTGACCAGTGTAACCCAGATTGTTGTGAAAGTGTATCAAACTGCTACATTTGTTGGAAACCACCAAAGTGTTGTCAGGGCCAAATGAACCGTCAGCCTTAGATAAAGTGTAACCCATCTTATCCCAGTATTGCTTCTTATCCCTGGCTAATTTCTTAGATTTACACTTTTTCACCATTGCTACATGATTGTCAACCTTAATAACCAGATAAAGTGCACTACCATCCAACACAAGAAACAAAACAAATAATCAAACAAGTGTCATAGTCAGTAGAAGCAAGCAATCACTTCAAGCAAAAAATACAAAACTTAATTACTTTAATAAAACTTTAAAAATAAAAAAAGAGTTAAGTGCTTTCGTTCATCCCAGAACTTCATCAGAACTAATCTCAAATCAGTCAGTTGCTGTTTAAATAGGTGACTCACACAATTAATGCAAGTCATTGAATTAATTCCAATGAATAATTGCTAATTGTTATTCATTAGCTAACCAGCGTGCAGTAAAAAATTGAAGTATAAATACAGTCTAAAGTAAAATAAAGTAAATAATTCACCTCCACACATAAAACTATATAAAAACATAAAAATCAATCTAATCCACAGTGAAATAATCAAATAATAAAACAAGCAATGTAAGGATATTTAAAATGCAAGAACAAAATTCTGGTCCACACAAACATATAATTTAAACAGTCTAGAAACTGAAAAAAATAGCTTGGTAATAATCGGTGAAACACTAAATAATATTTAATAGTAAATATTGACCCTGCATTATAGTTTTGCTGCTCTTAGCTTCAGAACAGGTTGTAGGGAAACAAATTCATTGAGACCAGCCTGAGTTGCAGCATCCAATCTCAACTGCCAAAAGAGCTCCCTATACTCCAACCTGTTATCTCAAGCTCCCCCCTAGTGTCTTTGGGGATAATGTCAAGGATACCAAACAATTTTTTTAAAACCTACACAAGGCAGGCAGTGCTTGTATAAGTCATTATTTAAACTACCCTTCCTTATATCATAAAGATGTTCATAAATTCTCCTGGCCAGTTTCCTCTCTGTTTTACCTACATACGTCACAAACTGCAATGTAAACCAGTCCCTGGGAGTTACAGTCTCCTCCTTTCAAAGTAACGGTAGTTTGACTGAAATTCTGTAAGGTAACTGAGTCACTCCTTAAAATATATGGGCAATAATAACACCTTCCACATCTCCTTGTACCTAACTTCTGTGTTAATTGATGCTTTTCCATCATTCCCTTAAGATTGCTGTACTTTGTAAACAAATGTGGGCTTATCACCTAGGTGTTGATGTAACTCATTGTCCAATTTAAGAATGGCCCAATTCAGATGAATAATTTCCTTAACCATATTGCTAAGCCCATCATATTTAATAAACATCCCAAGGGAAAAATCGTCTCGGTGTGAATTCAAGTTCTTTCCTATGTCCGCTAACAAATGTGGGTTCCCTAAAACACATTGATAATGTGTAGCCCTTTTGTTGGTCACTTTGGTTTTAAGTTTGGTAATCAGATCTACAGAATAACCTCTGTTGATACACATGCTGGACATAAGTTCAAATTCATGTTTGAGAAGCTCATCATCAGATGTCAAACGAGCTGTCCTAATAAACTGCCCTTTGACTAAATTCCTCTTGACATGCATGGGGTGATTGCTCCTAAAGTGCAAATATGAATTTGAAAAAATGTTCTTCCTGTAAATACTGGACACCAAGCTATCTGCCATTATTTCCAAATTAACATCTAAGTAATGTGATTTATGGTATTCAGCACTATGAGTGAATTTTAGGAAACCTGTAGTATTGGAGAGGTAAACCATAAAAGGTCCAATGTCTTATTTTTTCCTTTCCCACACAAAAAATATATCGCCTAAATATCTGGAATAGAAAGACCAGGAGTCTTTGAAACTGGAATGTATCAAACATTTTTTCTCCCAGTTCAACATCACCAAGTTAGCAAAAATAGGGGCACAAGCTGCCCCCATAGCTACGCTGCTCACTTGTTTGTAGTATTCGCCTTCAAAAAAGATGTAATTGTTGCTAAGGATGAGGTCCATTAAATCTATTAGGAATCTTATTTCAGAATATTCAAAAGAGTGATCTGATGTAATGGCCTCTTCAAAATAATCAACCCCAATATCATGCGGGATACAAGAGAGCAGGTCTACAACATCTATAGTTAAAAATATCCTTTGCTCACTCAAGAGACTTGGGTTCAATTTCCCTAGAAAGTCCCATGAGTCTCTTAAGATCTATTGGTGTCTCATCAGTTTCCTATCCAAGTACACTGCCAAAGGGTAGGTTTTAGAACCCTGGACTGGAACTATAAGACGATAGGGAGGATCTTCCAACTTTTTGTGTGTTTTGGGCATACTGAAAAGAGAGGGTATAATGGGGTCCTTAGTGTATAAGAAGTTGTAAGTCTCTGTGGTGATGGTACCCTGAAGTAGGGCATCCTCCAGGAATAGGTCAATGTTTCTATAAAAATGTTGATTTCATTTCTTGATGTAGCCCTATAATGGCTTTCGTCCTGTAACTTATTGAAAATTTTCCCTACATAATCAATAAGTGTAGAAATTACCACACCCCCACCCTACTTGAGATTAGTTCTGATGAAGTTCTGGGATGAACGAAAGCTCTTAACTCTGTTTTTTTTTTTATTTTTACAGTTTTATTAAAATACTTAAATGTATTTTTTGCTTGAACTGATTGCTTGCTTCTGTTGACTACGACACTTTTTTGATTATATGATTGTCAACCTTGTTGAACACAGATAAATATTGCTTCTTATGTAAATGAAAAACTAAATTGTGAAAAATTGAGTGATTTAAACCAAGTTTAGATATCAGTTTATCCCATTCAAAAGTATAATTTTTAATGAAAATTTCCAATGTCTTGAACCTAACATGATTGAAGAACTGAATCATCTTACTTTAAAAATGCTGAATCATCAGAAATTTCATTGGAGAACTTAAAAAGCCTTAACATTTTGGGAACTGTCCTCTGTTTTAAACATGCCCTGAAGAATGCAATGTCCAACTGAATAGATTTGCATTTGATTAATTTCTTCTGAAATTTAATTATTTGACTTAAGACCAAATCATCAGAAGATGAAACAGAACCTGAAAAAAAAAAACAATAGCATATCATCCAACATTTTGTTCACCTCACAACAATAATCATCAGGGAGTGTTTTAGCAGTAATACCCCCAGGTGAATGAACAACATAAGATGTATGGGTGTGGGACCATTACTCCATCCGTTCACTACAGTGTTACCCCCAGGAGTGGAACCAAGAATAACATATTGAGATAGTTGAATCAGTAAATGTGTGAGGTCCGTAAGTAAACCAGATATACAACTATTACTACCATCATATACATTTGCTCCCATGGTTTTAGAAATATCATCCAAATCGTTGACACTAATCTAACCTGGATAGCTAGAAGAATCAGAATTCACAGGAGGCACTGTAGTCGACCAGAACAAACCCACAAACCAGCAAACCAAACTGAAAAATTAAGGGTGCCCTCCTAACGGACAAACAGGTTCAACGACTAAAAACACAGTACTATGACTTCTGTGGATGTGGGAAAAAATTACTTAAGTGCCTTCACTTTGAAATAACAAACGGTTTCATTAGAATAAAAAAAATGAATCACTTGATGCATTAAAATACTAACCAGACATGAGAAATTATACATGAGATTTTTGGAAGATGTTTTCATCTTATGGGATGATGGGGTAGAGATATTCTTCACAATTCTAGAGGAGAGTGTTGATTTTCTGAAGTTTACTTTCGAATGTTCCTGTGACTGTATTAATTATTTGGACATTACAATTAGTAGATGTGAGTTGTTTTAAATAAAAAAAATTTAGGAATCTGACTTTCAGTAATTCATATGTACATTTTTCTTGTAATCATCCTTTTTCTGCGAAGGAATATCATTAACATTCAGTTTGTAAGATTATCAAGATTAATTTCTAATGCCCTGTTTTTTCAACAGGATAGCATTATGTTAAAACAATTATTTATGGAGCGTCAATATCCCATTTCCATGATTGAGGAAGTTATGAAAGAAGTGGTTTTCAAGAGAGTTGATCATTTCATTCCTCCTTTAAAGCAACCAGTGAAATTCTGTGTAAATAAGGGTACATATTTTCAAACTGTATATGTTTCATTTTTTTCTATTGATAATAAGGAAGTACAAAATATCATGACTAAACATTGGGCAGTAGACAAGAATTTAGGTGACTTTAGTGTGAAATCTGAAAAAGACTTAAGTTTTATATATGAGAGATGTTTCAACATTAAAAATAGATTGGAATGCAGTGATACTTTCAACACCATCTTCCGAGAACCTTTTATGTCAAGTTGTGGTATATGTAAATATTGTTGGTATATTAATAAGAGCAAATGTATTATTATAGTCCCTGATAATTTTCATTAATGTTTGGGGCCATTTCAGTTGCAATCCTAAAGGTGTATATGTGGCTATGTGCACATCCTGTTCATCGTTTTATGCAAAAAAAATCACTTAGAATTTACTAGCATTCATATGCTATAAAAAGGATGATGTTAAGAATGGACTTGCCAAACACAAGATTACTTGCCCCAGTTTTAATAAATTCACCTTTTTTGTTATTGAAAAGGTGGATAGAAATGTGAAGGAAAGGGGTAGTTGGGATAATTGTTTAGTAAATTGTGAATTATATTGGGAATTGATGTTAGTGGCTGACCATCCACCAGTATTGAATGAGTACATATCACTGTCTAGTATTTTGCTATTTAAATGCACAGTTTTATAATTTCATACTTTTTGTGAATGGAATGTATTTTTTTTTGTTAAGGAATTTTAATATATTGTTAGAGATTTTTATTTGATTGGTCAATTTTGGTCTTGTGACATTTGAATGGTGATATTTTAATGCATAATGTGATTTATTTATTTATTTATTATTTCTAATGAAGTTTTGTTATTTCAAGACAAAAGAGCTTAATTAAATATTTTTTGTGCCTCTACAAAGGCCATGGTACTGTGTGTTTTTAGTTATTGTGTCTGTTTGTCACTCAGGAGCACTGTCTACTGTCATTTTTCATTTCCTGATGTGAAATTGGGAGGCCTGCCCATGCCACTATAAATCTTTACTAATGTTAGAATGTATGTCATTGCTGCATTTAAAGTGTTTATCTTTCCTTTCACATACTTATTTGCATGACATTGGCAGTTGCAGAGTTGGCTGAACAGTTACTGCAACAGCAAATCTTGGTTAATGAAGACAGGCTGCAGTATAATGTAAGCCTATGCGCCTTTCTTAAGTGGACTTGTTTGCTATACAGCGTAAAGAAATGATTCTCAGAATCATCACCTTAGTTTACCATCTGTATATATAAGCATCATGGGTACTAAAGCAGAGCGAGTGATACAACTACAATGTCTGCTTAGGGAGTCTACACATACAGACTGCATCCCTCCTTTTCCTTGACTGGGGAGGCATGTTGCCATATCATTGAAATGGTGCTATTATAAAAGGACATGGTGGTGAAGTATGATGGAAATGTCTGCTTTCTGGAAGGGAAGGATATGCTTATTTTATTTATAGTGCTATCAGAGTGGGATGCAAAGACATTTCTGGTAATCTAGACAAGAAACAGAAAGGCCACACAATCTGAACACACTGTGTCTTCAGAAGTTGCTATATTGAAGATAAAACTGCTAACTGGCATCAGAGCACTTTGGAGGAAGAAAACTGGTTTAAACTTGTCCACCCTGTACATATCTCAGGATTGTGCTCCCTAGAAGAAGTAGTTAAGTGTGCAGTTGGATGTTTACTGTAATAGATCCACAGAGTATTAGAAGTGAACAGTCGGGCACAAGAAAATTGTATCAGATGGAACCACAGAACACAGTTCCTTTGAGAAACTGTCACACAGAGGAAACACGTGGTTAGCACAGGAACTGTGAGCTTATTTTTAGAATTACTTTGCTGGGACAGGAAGTTATAAACATTCTTTTCATTTATTTTCTTTGGGTTAATATATATATCTGTGGGTGGATTATACATATATTTTAATAATGAATTCCTAAATAGAGCTATATTCACATTTCCTATAAGAAAGGGTTTATAGACTTCAATCAATTAGGTATATGCATAAAGTGAATATATTGCAATTTCATTCTCTTTTTGTATTATCTGTACATTACACTCTCCATGTTATCACATGTATTTCTTTAATTACTTTCCGTTTCATTATTTATGATTAATGCAGTTCCCAAACATTGTTTCAAACCTAATCACCATATAGGTTCATAGATTCATAGGTATGTGCTAGACCAACAGACAGAAGGGCCCTTTTAAGCCTAGCTATGCACCCCAAATCTCTGACAATTTCTGGTACCCTTGATAAGTGTACGCAGGGACTTGGGAGATAAAACATTTACAAGCAGGGGCCTGGAAGATGAATCGTTTACTTGCTGCCTGTGTCTATTAGAGACATAGGTGCCAAACCGGGAATGAATTTCCTATTCCCCATTCAGTTGTCCAAGATACACTTGAATTGGGTTAGGGAAGAACTCTGCTTCACATGGTTGTGAATTATTATTACATTTCACGAGCCTGTTCTCTGTAAACATTGTTTACTTTCTAACATCTTGTAAACAAATTAGGACACTTGTTTTCCCTCTTCCAACACAGAATTCCTAATTTCTTTGGTGGGATGTCATACCATTCACATGTATTGTGATTACTGAGACATTCTCAATGGTTTATTAACAATAAACAGGACATGCTGGAGGGATAGATTCATGTCCCAGAGACTTCCCATACTCTGGAACAGGCTACCCATCTATGTCAAGCAAAGTTCTTCATTAGCACTCTTCAAGAAAAATCTTGATGAGTGGATGGGAAATAGGAAATACACACCCGGGGATCACTTCTGTCTCTGTGCTCATCAATGGCACAGGAAAATAACTTTCTTGGGTGGCGTAAGCCAGGGAATCTTATTGGCTAGGCTTACGTAGGCCCTTGGGCCGATAGCCTAGTACCTACCTATGAACCTATGAACCATTCACATCTATTGTGATTACTGAGACATTCTCAATGGTTTATTAACAACAACAAAAACACTAAATCCAAGGACCTGAACTTTGTCTGTGACATAAATAGAACCTGCTGAAGGGACTGATATGTGTCTCAAATAAGCTCCCCATCTAGGTAAAGCAGAGTTCATTCCTGACCCTTTTCAAAGGAAACCTTGATCATTGGAAGAGAGATCACCAATTCACCCCCCAGTATGGGCCTCATGTCTATGATGGACAGAGGTCAAAAGTAAGCAAATTAATCTCCAACTAACATACCCCCATAACCCTTAGTTACCTCTTTACTAACATACCCAGATCTATTTCAATTGCTCGAACGACATTGTTGAAACTCACATGATCAAGATCACATAACTGACAATGCAGTGCAGTTCGTTGATCAACATGAACACCACAAAAACAATGTTTTTGCAGGCGGGAGGGGACAAGCCCCCCCCCTGCATCCCCCACACCCCTTGCAAATTATATATACCAACTCCGAGATCGCACTATAATGGGGAAAAGCAAACATTCCCCAATCCACCCTGTACCCCAGTCTCATTCAAAATGATCACTGAACTGCATTGTCGATCATGTGGTCTCGACCATGTGGGTTTTAACAATATCATTCATCGATCAAGTAACATAGACCCAAATACCACAGTATATAGGTATCCAAGGAACTCTGGGACAAAACTGGATTGGGTACATAGCTTGGCTTATGAAGACCCTGGTGTTCATTAGCCAAGTATAAAGCTATGAAATTATGAGCCTATGAACATATGACCTTATTTCAGTGATTTTTATTTATTTTTTGCTTTATTTTGCTTTTGTTTACTGGATTTGTCTGACTGGGTTTAGTCAAAAACTCATTTTCAGTGCAGCTGCATGGAGAAAAACTTGACATATTACAAACATTTTTAAACAGATATTCAATAATTACACAACCAGACATCATGTAATATACATTAACAATTGAATATAGATTTGTTAGCTAGATTACATTCATATGAAATAAAGGCAACTATTATAGTTTAAAAGATGCTTATGCTTTCTGTAGATGTTGAACATTGAATATTTAAAGAGGTGCATTAGTGGGTTTGTCAAATATTTAACAGATCTTGTGATTAGTGCTTGGAAATTCACAGAAATGGAAGTGCAGGAAGGAACTTGGTAGGGCAGAACATGTTAATATAGTTAAGAGATGAGGCATTTAGCAGGTTCAGAGACAATTATATATGGCTATCATAAGTTTTATATTACGACTATAGAGCTGGGGGAGTGAGCAGTGTCACATAAACTACGTATATGGCTTTGAGATGCTTGCAAAACTGATTGGTTGTGAGGCATAGGATTTTGTGTGAAGAGAAATGGTTTGATGATATGGCAGGCTGAAGATTACAGGGGCATTCATCCTGGGATTATACAAGAACAGATCCATTACGTTAATAGTTGGAATTTGCATTTTTTAATGGATTTCAGTGGTAGTAGCATATGGTTCCATGACTGACTTACACTATTTGAATATCGAGAGTTACTTGCAGTATTAGATGATTTGATCATAGTGATTAGTGAGTTTTCTCTAGGGTGTAAAATTATATTTTGGGAGTAGTTTCTTATTAAGTTGTTTAAGAGCCAGGCAATTTTCTGACTTATAGAAAAGTCTGTGTATTGGAGTTAGCTGAGAAAGAGTTAGATGATGTGGTATTTCCAACCAGTTTACTTCTCTGAGTGCTAGGCAGTGGTGTGTTGCATTGTTATAGTTTACTGCAAATGTGACTTTTATTACAACGTTGCTCAAGTTTAGACAGTTGTGAGACTTGATGGTTAGTGAGCATAAAGAAGAGATGGCAGTAAGAAAGTTGAGGCTGTATGTCTTCTGGCTATGTCAGTAAAGTAGGTTTTTACTGTGTGTAATGTATGTAGTTTTTGATGATTTTTTTAACTACATATCTGCGGTGGTGGTGCTGCGGTAGCGTTGTCGCCTCACAGTAAGACGCTGTCCGGTTCAATTCTCAGCTAGAGCGTCTTCTGCGTGGAGACGTGTGAATGGGCGTACCTTCATTGAAGGTTGTGCGTCAGGGCTGGCAACTCGGCACGTAAAAATCTACTGCCAATCATTAGCGGACCGGAGTTCCGCTGTGGCGACCCCTAACCGGGAAAAGCCAAAAGAGACAACATGATACATGCTGGTCTAATTTTAACTAGCTCTCTATGATGACAGTCATTTTGTGTGGTTTAATTGTTCTATAATGATGTTGTTAGCAGAGACAGTAATGAATAATGTTGTTTTGGTAGAGATATGTTTTGAGGTAAAATACAGTAATTTAGTTGCAAGGGAGGGATGTGTTTCTGGTCTTTGTACAGGAAACTCTCTTCCTGACTGTGTATGATAGCCATGGCAGCTGCAGATGCTGTTCCTATTTCCGTACCTGATCAGAATGACTCCAGAGGCAACATGCACCTCAGAATCCATTTTTATCAACTTTAAGAGTCTTTGACTCAATCCTGTGCATATAATATCTACCCACATGGAATAATAAATGGAATCCTGAGAGTCCACAGCATACAAAAGGTACTGTGGAGTTTTTTTTTTTTTTTTTGGTAATCCATCCACTAAAAGCCAAAACACTTTCTTTGTCCTGTAATGAGGCAGTGCCATCATTAGCAGGCAAACTTCCCTCAACACATTCATAATGGAGATAAAATTCACCAATGCCACAACCTTGGATTCTTTCCTCACAATTTCCTTGCTGCGCTGGCCAAATTTCCTACTTCAGATCTCACTTGAAAAATGACACATCACTACCAGGAATAACCAGAGGAGCAAATATAAATAAATAATCCAAAATAAATAAATACTGTTTCTGCTAAGTGCTGTGGGTACTTACATATTATCGCAACCAGATTTATGCGGTAATGCTGGTTGCTTCTGTTTAGGTCAAATAGTAGCACTGCAGTGTTCTGAAGGTTAGAGACATGTTCTGTAATGTTTTTGTACTTTTAGGAAGGTTTATCATTGAAACGGCTCAAAAAATAAGGTTCAAAAACAGGTTTCCCCTTTTACCGCCAGCATCTCCTGTCAGTTAAGCGAGTCCCATTTTACTGCAAACGTGTTCCTTCCACATTCTGTAGTCAGTGAAGTAGGAAATCTCTGTTTTCAAACCTGTATTATTTATCAGCTGTTTCAATGATGAAGCTACCTAAGTCCACCAAACCTGTTTCTAACCTTCATAATACTGTCATACATCCAAAAAAACAAAAACAAAAAGGTAACACCAAAGAAGTAGTAGTCCTTCACCAAAAGGAACTGCAGTACAAAGTAATCCATTCCACAGATCGTACGCTAACTCCTGCACTCCTTTCAACCACTGCAATTGCTGAATTCAATGCTTGACGTCTTTAAAGGACACTACCCACACACCTCAAAATTATAAGTCTTACTAGTTTTTTAAAACCCCCACCGATATCCCCAGCAGACTTTCTGCCAGTCTACCCTTCCATATCACACTTCAGTGAGGCCATTTCAGTAAAAGTGAAGAAAGTAAAAGATGTCGCAAAATCACGTTGCAATAATACGTAAGTACTGTGCTGTGTTCTTTAACATCCCCTAAAGCTGCAGCCATCATTTTGTTAAACGCCTTTATTAAATTATCACTTAAGACACAGGCAAATGTACATCAACAGAAAAGAAAACAAATCATATTGAATTTTGTTTTCCTCTTACATACGTTATAAATCACATATCTTTTCTTTCTTTATTTTTCTATCATTAGTCCAACATTTCACAATTTGCTCAATTTCTACCTTTCCTTAAACCGCACTCCTCCTGATGCATGTATTCCCACAATTTCCATTTATTTCTATGTAATTTGATCATTCTCCTTTCTAAAGATTCCTTTTCCAGTTTGTTTAATCTTTTATAATATCTAATACTTCAAATACATTTGTTTTAGACTTTTATTTATCTTTTTTTTTTTTTGGCAGCCAACAAAATTAAACTTAACAAGGCCTTACTATGTCTAGGTAATTCAGATCCTGTCTCTCAACTCAAAAGAAGCATTTCCTTCGTTACAGCCATGTGCTCACCCAATATTTCTGATAGAGTACTCTTTAGGGAATTATTATAACCTGTCAACTCATTATACTGCTAAAACACATACGTTCCTTGCAATCCATCTGAGGAAAAATTCTTCGAAGTCTGCTTGGGATATAAAATACCCATACAAAGACTTCCAAGCAAAAATCCTAAACCTTCTGAGTGTGTTGCATACTTGGGAGCCATACATATGTCTTCCCATTGCTTTCTTGTAAATTGCTTCTCCGGTCTCTCTTCTCAGTCTTTTCTAACCACCTCTGATTGGTTCTTATAGCTGTTGTGCAGTATTTTATATGCCCTACTCATTATCCATTTGTTAAAAGCAACTTCTGTTTTAGATTTAGCTGAAAACTCTGCAAGAGTAGGTCTTTCACTTAGGATTCCCCTATCCCTTTTTCTTTGCCTGTACTCTGATATCAATTCCTGGTATGGAAGGCAGCCTCTAGCCTACAGTCCAAACATCATCTTGGCCTCATCCTACTCTATTACCTTTCCCTCTCTAATTATTTACTGTCAATACCTTGCTTCCTTTGCCAGTTTTCTCCAGAAATTCAACCACCTCTTACTTCTTTTCTGTACTCCTACTTGCAGTCATCCCTATTGGCAAAATATCCTTTCTCCATTCTTGTGTTGGCTTAGTTTTGTAAAATACTTTCTGTTACCTTGTGAATACAATATTCTGTATTATTGTTCTTCTTTTTCTTCTTCTTAAGAATCTGTATCCAAATCCTGCATTCTTCTTATTTCTTGAACTTCCACCTGCTTCATCATCATCCCTTACCTCCTGTTTTATATGTTTATATAAGACTTTAACTGTGTAGCTCTAAAATATCCCTTCAAATCAGGTAATCTCGTCCCACTTAACTCTTGCCCTCTTCCTCTCCCAGATAAATTCCTTCAAAATTTGTATTAATTATTGTCCACAACTCCTCCTCTGGTTGATAAAAATATGCCTGACCCATAAATAGAATAAAAGGACTAAAACATTTTTGCTACTTGCATCTTACTATCCATAAACATGATCTTCCAGTTTTTGTATCATCTTTTGTTTAGTTTCTTCCCACGTATCCTTTGCTGCCACAACAGAAGCTTTTTTAATTCAAACTCCTAAATACTTTTTATGGTATCCCCACAAATGTGGATATTGCTGAACCAATTTGTGAGCGTGAGCATAATTTATCACTATAGCTTTTGTTTTATCTTCATTATTTTTTTATCCCAAAAAAGCTTGAAACTGTCTTTTATAATGTTTCACAACACTGAGATATACTTTTCTGGATTTATCAGGTGCAAATAATATCATCTGCAGATAAATCCAATTTTTCTTTATTACCATGCCAATTATATCCTTGAATTTCTGAGTCCCTTATTTTCTTTGCCAATAGCTCAAAATATAAATCAAATAATGGAAAAGAGGACACCCCTGCCTGGTTCCTTTGTTCAAGCATAACTTATCAGAGAAGAACCCTCCCACATTAATTCTTGTCTCTGATCTTTCATATATCCTTCTAATTAACCTTATTATTTTATAAGGAAATGCAAATGTTTCCATTGCCCTACTCATATAATCCCAGCTTCCTCTGTTAAATGCTTTCTCTGCATCAAGACCCACCAACAACAGAAGTGTTTCCTTACATTCTGCTTCCCTTTGGATCGTCATTGTTTTACTAATGCTGTCAAATGTTTACAATCTCTCCATACAAATTCACTGATCCATATCTATGGATTTTGGCAACAACTTTGACATTCCTTTAGCTAATATCGAGATAGACACTTTATAATCATGGTTTAAAACTGAAATGGGTCTATATGAAGCTGGGTCTGATGGATATTGATCATCTTTGGCAGCTGCAACCACGATAACATGTTGGTGCTTCCCCCTCTTAAAATACTGTTTAACAAAATCTTCAAGATCTTTATCACTTTCTTCCCTTCTAACTTCCACATTTCTACAGGAATACCATCTGTTCTTGAAGACTTTCCTGCAGACTGAGTATATGTCACCATTTGTATCTCATATTTTCCTATCTTAACTATTACTTTGCTGACATAATTAAATCTTCCATTAATATTTCCATTTGTGCTTTTTGATTTTCATATTCCGCTGCTTTATACAATTTCTTTATAAAATTTCCAAAATCTCTATAATACCTCTAAAGGATCTTTTGTTATTTTTATTGTTATAAGCTCCCTGAGTTTGGCAATGACCCTTTCTACTTTCTGTTGCCTAAGTCATTCTGCTAAAAAAATGAGCTCTGGATTTATCAAAAGTAGTTGCTTAACAACTATATTTCTAAACTCATACATATTATACAGATATTCACTTATTTTCTCTTTAGCACTCTGCAGTTGTGCCTCTTTTCTTGTTCTGTGAAATTCCACTTATTCTACAATATTTTATCTTTGTCACCCCCTCTAAATAATTCCTATTGTTTCTTAACTTATCTTTCTCTTTTATTTCTGCCCTATTTTTAAACTCCATTTCATTTTATCTCACTGACTAGCTGTCACTTCTGAAGAAATGTCTATCTTTTCTAATAACTCTCAGATAATTTATCCTACTCATTCCTTAAATTCCTCTCTTTGTGACAGGTGGATGGGAATGTGCAAGTGTCTTATTTTTATTTCATTACCCTGCATTTTATCATATTTGTCTGTGCATGATCTGAAACAGTTATTGGATGGGTGTCAAAGCTTTCAATCAAATGTACATGTTCCTGAGAAATATAATTTAAAAAATGAACTAGCATAGAAATCTGTCTAGTTCCAACCTCACCAACATGAGTATTAAGGAAAAAAAAAAACAGAAAAACTAGTAGTCTTAAAACTTTGTTGATGAGCTCAGTCACAAAAATTTCCAAAAATCATGAAACACAATTAGTGTTCCAAGACTTGTTGCTTTGGAATACTACCTGGGTTTCATGAGGAGAAATAGAGTTTGCTGTTTATAGTTCCATAGGTAAGTACTAGGCAAGCTATGGGCCATTTTAAGCCTAGCCAATTTCACTTTTTGTGCTTGAAATAACCTATCCAATTTGGTTATAGTCTGACCATACCTATCCCATGTTAGAACTGCTGAAGCCATATGTGTATCTACTGTGAAGGATAACATCTTCTTTGGCATCTTTAGACTTACTTATTACTTAGACAATCTACGAATGAAAGGTGTACCCCTACTTTTTCTTAGAGATAGCAAGACTGTATTTTGTTATCATTTGTTATCATTGAAGGCCTAGTAGTCTACCCAGACCTTCCAGCTTAGCAAAGTAACACTGATGATTTTATATGGTATCTTTAGTCTTATACATGCTGTGCTAGTAAAGAATGTCTAAAGTTATAAGCCCTCCAAATACTCTATATATAAACCCACAGCATGTCCAACTCTCTCCCCCTTACTATCATTGTACCAACCAAATAGACCTCTTAGATCAGAAAATAAAACACTGCTTAAAGTAGACAAACCTCAACTCCCATCTGGTCAAATGCTGTATTCCTTCACTGTTTCCAAACTTTGGAATACCCTCCCATCCACAATAACCTCCATCATGTACCCTGCACTCTTTAAAAAATCTTTTAGACAGCACCTTTCCTCCTGCTGGTTATGCCCATGCCAAAAAGTGGTTTACTATTGTTTATTCAAACAGAAAAACATTTTCCGTTCAAATAAATGAATGGTAATACTGAAAGTAAAAAAAAATAACTTACACAATGTCGAACCAAATGCTCGACACATTTGACTCGACATTGTTGTCCAAGTCACCACGTGATAGCTGTATAGGAGCTAATGTAAATCAAACTCCTATACAGCTATCACTAATTCCCAGATTGCACTACAGTGGGGATGTGGATGAATTTCCACATCCCCACTGTACTGCGATCTCCATGCAGATAGTTGATTTCCACTTATGCAAATGCAATTGTGCATTCGCATAAGTGTTGTCGACTGTCTGGTGCAAAAGTGCTTGTATGTTTGACATTGTTTTTCGGCACATTGCAGCTGATAGAATGTCGTTTGCACAAACAATAGTAAACCGCCAAAAATAACCCTCTCTAATCACACCTACCACTTTCTTCCCCTAATGTACCACTCCCACTCTACCCCTCCTCTTTCCACTCAACTGTTCAATATGTATGTTCTCTAATATGTTCTAAATATCATAGTTAAATCAATGCCTAAGAATGTTACTGCATTGCCTTCTACCTGTGTATGCAATTGTAAGTATATCTCCGCATTTTTTTATGTATTGCCTTCTAGCTATCTATGTAACTGTAACTATATCTCTGCTTTATTGTAATCTGCAATATGTTTAATGTAATGTGGAGCTTTTCTCCCCGGGCCTCCACTGAAAATGGGCTCACCTAGGCCCAGTGGACCTTCCAGGTAAACAAATGCATTAAATAATAATAAATAAATAAATATATTAAAATTGCATTTTAATGGGAGATTTTAGCTTAAGGATGGGTGCTGTATCACATAAAGTCATATATTATGTGACTAAATGGTGCATTGTATTCAGTTTTGTGGTGATGCAGGAGAAACTGTATCCTCTGTAAACCAGTTCAAATCGAGTCTGGTTCCTGTTTACTGGAAGTGCAGGCAGAACAGAAGAGCTGCCAGGCATACACATTTTGTAATATTTTTATAATTGACAAATATGTGCAATTAACTTATATTAATAAAACAAATCTCTGGCAGCAAACTGAAAAAAATGTGAACTAGTATTCTGGTCCCATATAACATGTTATAGATATTAGGAGCAAATAATGCTGTTAATTCATGACTTAGCTGGAATTCTGATGGGTGGCCCCAGTCAAGATCTCAACTGCCCTACAGATAAAAGTAGTTTGCCAACAATCCCACCCAGGCATGAAGAACACACACATACACATTGCAGCTGATATGTTGCACACTGCCCAAAAGAGATTTCACCAGTGTGTGTGGGGGTCAGATACAATACATAACCTATGATCCTGATGGTGGTCACCCCAACCCACTATACCGGTCCTCCTGGCATTCACAAGCACTCTGATGCACATTTTCCTAGCAAATAACTATGTACAGCAGGATGTATTTACAGTTCTTAGAGATCCTCCCTTTATATCCATGTAATAACTTCTATAAACTAGGCTGTATGCATATGCTACAGTGCATTTATGTTCTTAACTAGATGTGCATTCAAGGAGACAATTGAGGAGCCTAGTTCAGTTACCCCAGAGCACTGACTGGATAAGTGACTTGCTCAGACTCACATAGTAGGCAAAGGAAGGCTAAGGGAATCAAACTCACAACTTCAGGGAGCAGCTTGTTAACAGTTCACAGCTTTAACCCACTGTGCTAACTACTAGACATTGTGGCACAACACAGACTGGGCCTATACTTGATGACAGTGTGCTATAAACCACTGTGCTACAGTTTCAGTGGATGCAGAGTTCATTAGCAATGACGTCTGTACTCCAGCCAAGAATTTTGGCAGTCTGCTTTCAGCTGCAACAGATATGGCAACCTTGTGGGCAACCACCTGTCAGGAATCCACTTGGCATATTTCCCTGTGAATTTGAACTACCTACTGGATCTTTTAGTAGTTTCTCCTAAGAAATGACATTCCATGGACAATTTATGTCTATGTACCATTCCAGACACACACACATGCACACGCAAAAATATACCAAGAACTGGATGAAACAAGGCGACTCACAGTGCATACATGATGAATGAAATCACAAACAAGGAAGATGTTGTGAATCATAATCTACCCTGCAAACAATTATTTCAACATAATAATGGTTGATAGAATCCAAGACTCATTACCATCTGTCTCCAGATCTTGTCTGATCTGTGATCTCGAGGTCCATCAAGGAGCAAAAGCCATGTGATCTCAGATCTTGTGTCTGTCACTGGCAGAATTTCTGACAAGATTTAAAACACTTACTGTTTGGTAGATTGCAATAAGATCTATTTAGACACCAGATGAACTTTATTTCTGTTTTACTAAGTATGTGAAATAAACTTTGTCTGTGTCTTTTTTCCTTGCTGTTTTTCCTTGTGTGTGTGCAGAGTACTTTTGTTACTGTTATAGTGCAGAAAACTACCACATACAGTTTACTCTGTACAGCATTAAGGGATGTTTTACATTGCTATTGTATTTCAAAGCTATAACTATATAACATCAGAAAAAAATTCTCTGCAATTTAGCAAAGTCTAAACTCAAACAGCAGACATAAAGACAGTTGTTGTCCTCTTTACATGCTTATCAGCATTCAAAACAATTGCATTGGTGTGCTTCTCTCTCTATATTGCTACAGGGCTGTTTGCAAACTATTTTGTCAAATGATTTATTGAAACACTGTTGATTTCCAGGTCATGAAGACTTTATTAACCCTTTTATTTTGTTTGGTGACATTTAAAATGTTGTACTCTGCATTTTCTTGTAGTGCACCTTTGGCATTGTAGTGTAAAATACAGTCAGTAAGCAAGTCTTCCATAAACAGTGCTACAGTTCATTTAATTGCAATGTGCAGGATTTTCATATCCTTAGATATGACCCAAGAAGTTCATCATTCCATCATCAATATTGCATCCATGGAGTTTCCATTTTAATGAACAGAAATCAGCCTTCTCAAGCTCATGTTTTGTTCCACTCTCTGCTTCTGTGTCCTCAGTTCTATATAAAAAGTGAATAAAAAATAAATATTAAAAAAGATTTTTCACAGGTTGAGTAACTGAATCCATTTCTATGGTAGCTTTTTTTTTAAATAATCTGCTCGCCTGAAGCATTTGTAGCATGTTAGAGAATAATACGGGGTGCAGTATAGTAATGCAATTAGTAGTGAAGCAAAAGATGCAATCTGAACCTGCAGTTTGAATCACTTCCCAAAAACTGCCTCAAAGTAAGCATGGAAGAAAAAACAGAAATAAGTTTCCTCATACAGCTCTATCCTTTTGCAAACCACTATTTGAAATACAGTGATGCAGAAAGAATAGGTGTGTAAAATCTTACCATGATCATTGATATTCTTCTCTTCCATGTTCCACCTAGGTGACCCAAACGTCTGGCCAGTATACAAAGGACTTTTACTATTGCAAGGTATGTGGGACGTCACATGAAGGCAGCAGGGAGTGTAGGCCATAAACTTGACGTCCGCATGTACCATCCTCATAACTGAATGCCTCAGTCAGAACACCAGTCCAAGGATAAAAAGGAGAGGCAAACTATCATCCAGAGAATTACAAGGATCAAGGGGGAAGGAGGGTGGCATAGAATACTGCAACATGGAAGAGAAGGACATATATGGTTATGGTAAGATTTTTACACAACTATTCTATGTCCATATATGGTTATGGTAAGATTTTTACACAACTATTCTATGTCCTTCTATTCCCATGTTGTTGTATTTATAATATGAGGGAAAATACCAAAGCTCATAATAGGTAAAGGGTGGATGGAGCAGAGGAAGTCTCCACAAAACTGTGCAGGATTGCTCTGGCAAACCCTGCTCTGGATTTGGAGATGCCATCCAACTGGTAATGTTTGGTAAAGGTGTGAACAGAAGACCATGTAGCTGCCTCCAAGATGGAAGCAATGTCCAGCCCCTTGAAAAAGGACCTAGATGAAGCCATAACCCTGGTGGAATGAGCTTTCACTGAGAAAGAAAGAGTTTTACCATGGAAAACATAGCAGAAAGAGATGGTCTTATAAATCCATCCTGGGGACAAAGGAAACAAAAAGTTGCTCAGATTTCCTAAAGAACTTTGTTTTAGCCAAGTAAAATCTGAGCTGTCTATGCACATCCTGAGTGTGTAACATCCTTTCACTGGTATTTTGATGTGAGGGGAAGAAGGTAAGTAAATTAATAGATTGGTTAAGGGACAAATCATTAACCACCTTGGGCATAAAAGAGGGGTTAGTATGGAGAGAGACACTATCTTTGTGGAAAATGAGGAAAGGTTGAGATACTATTAAAGCTTGGAGTTCAGAGAATCTCCTAGCAGAAGTGATGGCCACCAGCAGGACAGTCTTCCAAGTGCAATGCTTTAAGGAATACATGCCAGGAGGCTCAAAGGGGACTTGGGTAAGTTTTTCCAGCACAAAATTCAAATCCCAGGGTGGAGAAACAAGTTTCCTGGGAGGGCTGATATCAAGAATGCCTTTAAGAAAGAGCTTAACCTCTAGCCTAGAGGCTAAGGGAGGAGATATAGGCAGACATGCAGAAATGACAGATAAGTCGGCTTTTACACATGAATAAGCCAATCCAGCCTTAAGCAGCTCACATAAATAAGACAAAACTAGAAGGATAGCCACTGAGAATGGATCTAGCTATTTATTTAGACACCAGATGAAGAACCTTTTCCATTTTCACAAGTAGGCTCTCCTAGTATTAGGTTTCCTGGCCTCCTGCAGGACTAGAAGCATGTCCTCAGAGAAAAGGTGTTGAAAAGGGATCAGAAGCCTATCACCCAAAGAGTTAGGTTCAGGGTTGCCAATGTGGATGAATAAGTGATCCCTTGTCTTGTGTGAGAATATCCACCCTGTGAGGTAACTTGTGATGATTGCCCTTGGCTAAATACAGAAGAAGAAGAGGGAACCAGTGCTGTCTTGGCCAAAAGGGGTCACCAACACGATTTTTGGTTTGTCCTGCTGAATCTTCAGCAGAACTTTCTGAATCAGTGGGAAGAGGGGGATGCATAAAGAAACATCCCCTTCCAGGGTATTGAAAAGGCATCCACCTTCCAAACCAGAGGACCTGGGACTCTGGCACAAAATTGTGGAAGTCTGTTCAGAGGGGAGGCAAAAAGATCTATTTGAGGTGTACCATACCAGTAGAGAATATCCAGAAACACATCCCTATGGATCATCCATTCATGGATTGAGTCATGGACCTGCTTAGAGTGTCTGCCAGAACATTTTGAGCTGAAGCAATGTAAAATGCTTGTAAGGTGACTTTTGACTGGGAAGCAATCTCCCAAGCCTGTAGAGCCAACCTGTAAAGCAGATAAGACTTTGATCCCCCCTGTTTGTTCACATACCAAAGGACTGTGTTGTTATCTGTGAACAGCTTCAGGAGGCCTGGGCAAAGAGAAGACTGGAAAGCTTGAAGAGCAAAAATCAAAGCTCTCATTTATTTGATGTTTATGTGTTCCTTCCTTATAGAGGGGTACCAAAGACCCTGGACCTTCAGTTTTCCCAAGGTTGCTCTCCACCTCAGGTCTGAGGGGTCTGTGAACAGCTCCTGCACAGGAAGAGGAGGCTGCAGAGGGAGACTGGGTTCAGTGAAATTTGCTGAATTCACCACTGCAGTTCTTTCTTCAGACAAGGATGAAAAGGAAGAACAAAATCCAGGGGAATGTGCATGTTGGGACCAGAGAGATTTCAGATACTAATGGAATTTCCTCATGTGAAGTTTGGCCAAGGGAAGCATGGGAATAATGGATGCCATGAATCTTAGAAGTCTGAGAAACTCTCTGGCTGTCAAGGAAGAGAGTGGTAGGAGTTGCTGAAAGTAGGCTAAAAGAGACTGCACCTTCTGTAGGGCCAGAAATGCTATCACTAGATCTGTTCTTATCCTGCACCCCAAGAAGACCTGGTCCTGAGAAGGAGTGAGGGAGGATTTCTTGTAGCAGACAGTGAACCCCAGACTTAAAAGCAATCTGATTGTTGTGTGGAGGTTCCCCAGTAGAATTTCTGGATGAGTTGCTTGAATAAGTAGGTCGTCCAGGTAAGGATAAACTTGTATTCTTTGCAGTCTGCAAGAGGCAATAGCAGGAGCCAAGCATTTTTGTGAATACCCTTAGGGCTGTGGAGAGTCCAAAGGGCAAAGCACAGAACTGAAAATGAGATGAACCCACAGAAAAACATTAGTATTCCTGAAAAGGGGATGAATGGAATAGGCCAGAGACTCATCTGAAGGGGAAACTTCCTCCTCAGAAGGCTCCTGCTCCAAGTAAGAGCTCCTTGTGATAGAAGTGGGAGAGACCAGGGAAATTGAAACATCAGGGGAAGGTCTCAAAGCCATAAAGGCATTAAGAATGCCCTGTGAGAAGGCCTACCAATCTGGAGTAGGGTCCTATAGAGAGAAACATGCTTACGTTTTCTTTTCTTCTTGAGAGAAGGATCTGCCCTAGTTTGAGAGGAAGGAACCAATGTGGTCCTACTCACTGGCATAGACACCGGCTCTTCACTGGCTATAATAAGAGAAGTACTTCATAGGGCATCTGAAGAAATGAGCTGTGGTCCTCCTTAACATCCTGAGTGGACATCTGTGGAGCCTCTGTGGACGTGCTAATGGCAATTTCCTTAGCAGCCTCCAAAGCGGTACCCGCTACAGGAAAAGAACCAGCAACCATATGGACCTCCGAGCCTTCATCAGCCTTGAGAGGGACATCTGGATTCAGAGGTGCAGCCAAAGATTCGGGCTTAAGCTTTTTTGACCTTTTTCTTTGGAGGTTCACTGGATGAACCTGACATACCCTCCCTAACAAATACAAGTTTCCTAAGCTCTGGTTCCCTAGGTAAATGTTTAAGGTAGAAAGATGAATACAGAGCGTCTTGATGACAAACACCTGACAAATCACGCTCACCTTCTAATCGTGTGCAGACCCTAGACAGAACAGACGCTGGTCATTGTTATCTTTGTGTGGACTCTGTCTTCCACAATGGCACTTACCTTTTTTGGATGACATGATCCTCAAAAGACATGCAGCAGCAAAATATGAAAACAAGAAATATCCCCAATTGGGCATTTACCTGAAACTGCAACCAGTTGGGGATTAGATGAATGAGAGAAGATGGCATGTGGACTGACAGCAGAGAAGTTCTGAGGATGGTATGTGCAGATGTCACTTTTATGGCCTACGCTCCCTGCTGCCTTCATGCAACATCCCACATACCTCGCAGTGGTAAAAAATCTTTTGTATACTGACTGGATGTTCAGTTCATCTAGGTGGGGAATCCTTCATGTTATGAATACTGCAACATGGGAATAGAAGGGCATCCTAGGGATTCCACCACAGTCTGTCAGGGATTCTCCAAGAAACTTAAGCTGACTCCTTAAGTGAACACATTTTTTGCTGCTCCAGTGCATGTTGCTTAAGCTGCTTCTAATTTTATAAAAGTGAGTTCTTTAGAGCACTAATAAAAGGAAAACATGGAATACCTCCAAATGTATTCTTGTGTTACTAAAAAGAAAAGATACTGGTAGGAAACACAATGGAAACTTGTATTGCACAGTTAACTGCTCCAAAACCACAGACACCCAGCAGCAATCTCCAGCAGAGAAGGAGCAGGTATAAACAAAGATTAACTCATTATAATTTTGATGACCAAGAAATCCTTTATAGCCTCTATCCATTTCAATAAGCATAAAGTTACTTTGGCTTCTTATGGGAGAGCTGCACTGAAGGACATTGAATGCAGAGTACAAGCCAGAGTATACCACTTTTCAGGCGCAGGGGATGAGTGGTCTTTCTCTACCTGTGGACACCAGGGTATGCATAGTCCTTATGAAACTTGCACAGGGACCTTCCAGTGACAAACTGAGGACATGTTGAGTATTTCTTAGGCTTCTGCCTTGAGGATACTTCAGCAGTTCCTCGACATGGTTTTGGCATGTGTGGATCAGTATATGTATCTGCTAGTGCCACCTTAGGACTGAGGCAGTACCATGAGTGCCTTCTGTGGGATGTCACGTTTTCTGGAGGTGCTTGGCATGATAGATTGCATCCATTAAGCCATTAGGCCCCCATCTGGACCATAGAGGAGTTTTACCAGAGCAAGAAAGGCTACCTTTCTATCAACTGGCTGGTAGTGTGTGATGCATGGGGTGCATCATCCATGTGTCAGCCCAGCATCATGGGAATTCCCATGATTCTCACATCTGGCGCACAAGCTCACTCTACTGCCTCTTTCTGCATGGTGGGATACTCCATGGTCACCTTATTATTAAGAGCAAAGATTTCCAGTTATAGTAATTTCTGTAGGGAAAATTTGGTGAATGATTTGCTTTGTAGTATCCCTCCTTCCTTAGTTATGTCACTCCCTTCATTTTTTTTCTTTTGCAGGTGATACAGGCTACCAACTTAGACCCTGGCTGATGACACCAGTCCATAACCCTAGGAAAGCTGCTGAGAAATGCTTCAGCAGCACCCTGTCCCAGATGTAGGTTGTCAGTGAGAAAATGTTTGACCTGCTGAAAACCCACTTCCATTGCCTGAATGAATTTGGGGGTGCCTTTCAGTATCATTGTATTAGTGTATGCAGGATATTTACCACGTGTTGCAATCTGCATCATTTGTGCTAATCTGGCACTCAACTACCCCATGATGGCATGCAGCTCCTGCTATTGTTCATGCAGCCACTGATGACAGTGATTGTGGCCAGCTAATGACAGTATCACAAAAACTCATGTGATAGGCTTGTGCTCAGTACATGGCTGCACAGACAGAGAGGTGGCATTTAATGCACCACTATGAGCCATAACATTCAGGTAATGATACCTTTACTGTAGCATCACATAGATTAAATCTCAGACATGTAGTGTTAGCTGTGGGCTATACTGTGTGGTACATGGGGTTTCATTATTATTTAAAGAAATGTTTTTTTTTTCCTACGCAATTGAGTGCTGTAAGTGTTTTATTTGTCATATCTCCAGTCTATGTGTGACTGTCAGCTGTGATCTGTGAGGTTAATGCTAAATGTATAAGAAGTGTAATAACTCATTTAAATATTATGCTTATATAAAGTTATTTAGAAGCACTGTTGTGTTTTTGTAGCAGGGATGGAGTAGGACTGTTCATTATCTGTCACTTTTTGTCAGGCTGCATTGCAAGTACAGGAGAAATTTTCATTTAGAATGTTAGCTATAGCTGTATGGTGTTTGCACAGGTGAGATAACACATCCTATTAGTTCATTCATCGACACCAATCCTGTGTATCATTAAAACTATTATTCATCAGTCGTACAGTCCTGAGGCTGAAATGGCAACAGTGCTAGTTTCATGACCAGGATTTATCACTGTACCAAATTAATGTCCCTACTTGTATCCCTGCAGTATCTACAGAAATATGCTGACATACTTTGCAGAACCAAATCCAAGCCTGCCCCCCATTTTTTTCTTTCTGCATTGTTTCATCACAGTTTTACACACGTTGTAAGTAGTTGTGTGTTTATAGCCATGCCTGAGTTTTATCCATGGGGTACATGTAATTATATACCTAAAGTAATTTACACAATATCCCCTGATGATAGTGTAGGTGATGGCTCTAGTGATTTTTTAGCAAATACTGACACGAGAACTTGATGCTGAGTTATTGCAATGCCATGATCACTTAGATGCAGGGGAACTTCTAGACACTGAGTCGACAGTGACGCAAGGTTAACACTGTGACTGTGTGATTCTGCCATGTGTTGTGGAAGGCTAATGGGTCCTGCCTGCCTGACTTTGTGTTATATCACCTATAGTTGTTGCAACACTATCTTGAGAATCACATGGGGTGCAGCCATCCCCCATTAATGTCAAGCTGCATTTCCTATGTGAGTTTGATAAGTCTTTACTAGTGTGTGCAGGGAGGTGGACATGGATGCTGTGTGTGCCACCATACTGCTCATGAGGATCATTATGGCACACCCTGCAGCACTCTAACCAATGCTACCTGACTCTATGTGGCAATGGGTTGAGTCTGAATAATGTCACAGCACATTTGCTGCTGGGCATCCAAGGCCTTGTGTCTATCCAGAGCTAGCTGAGGCATATGCCTTTGCCTTGTACCCCTTTCCACAGGCATCACAATGGGTACTGCTAACTCTGAAATGGTAGCATCTTGATGAATGTGCTCTTTTTGTTCACAAGAGGCTGATGTTGAGCTGCATTGTGTCCCCCTCCCTTCAGGTTGCAATGTTATAAGGTCATTGTGTTGATTGTGTGAGCCCATGTCACTGTTTATGGAGTTATGTACCTGCTGCCTGGTGGGGTGGGGGTACTGCTAGCACATTTTGCAACTGTATGCCACTGTCCAAAGGCTGTGTCATGAATATCAGAGTTATGGCATCGATGATGACACCCATTGTGCTTTCAAGTTCAGTCTGTTGTGCTGGCACAATGGAAATGTTTTGGTTCAGTGCTGAGCCTTTGAACCCAAAAATAATGGAGCACCTAGTGATGGAAAATGTAGTGATTTTTTACAAATATATATATATATATATATATATATGTCTGTGTGTATGTATGTTTGTGTCCATGTATGTATATGTATACATATGTATTATCCTGGACAGTATACGACAACATGACGTATTGCCATCATCTGTGTACTAGCCTTCTTCTGTGCCTGCTGCAGTGGTCTGAAAGTACTACTGTCCACATTTCCTATGATAATTCTTGCGACATCGTCATCTGCATTATAGTCATCACCCATTTTGGAGAGAAGGTACTCCTTATCATGTGTTAACGGCTGGCTTGTGGAAGTGCCTCAACCACTGCTGCTGCAGGTAATTGCATTCTACCTAACTTTGATTCTTGTGCACCCCACTAGGTCATTTTTTCTTTTCCTACACTGTGCCAATGTGCAGTTTTTCCCCTACATCACTGATGTCAGCCACTACTTGATTCAATGCCTTAGGTCTCTCTCTGCCTGCTTTGGCCCTTCCTTTCCCAAACAATAATTTTTCACGTCTGTTTGGGTAACTTTCAAATGTATCTAACTACTGTATCTTAGAACTAGTCTGACTTTCTCTCAGTAACTGCTCTGCTTACTTAGTCAAATTTTCTGTTTTCCTTCTATTTTTTTTTAATTCAACAATGTTGCAAATTATTTTCATGTAAGAAATGTCCTCTACAAAGTCATGTACTGTACTTTAAATATCATATATTTATATTTATTATATTATATATATTTATTATATTATAAAATATTATATATTTTGTCTACTGTATTTAACGCAATGTATTTTTACTTTATGGTTAATGTGAAGCTTTTCTCCCTGGGCCGCTGCTGAAAAAGGACTCTTGCTCAGTCGGACTTTCCCGGTCAACAAATGTCAAATAAATAAATACTAATAAATGTCCTGAGAGCATCCATTGGTATGTGGTTCTCTTCAGGAGTGAAATTGTTTCTCTGGTGTTTTGATCCCTTCTGCTGCAGTATATTATACCCTGAAAACATTTACTGATGGCCACAATCAAACCAAATTCACATACAATACCCGCACTAAAACAGATTAGTAGCATATATTGCAAAAGTGTATTGTGTTAATTGCCCTGGGTTGCTCTTTGCAACCAATAATTATATATGTAGTGTTACCAAACCATGCTAATTCATTTTATGCTACTGCTGCCCTAGTTCTTTGTAACTAGCCAGGAATTACCAGAATAAATGTACATAGCTGCCAAAAATGACACCTCACACTTTCACATTCCAGTGATTCTTAGAATTGTAAAAATCACATTTGTCATACCTTCCTGTAAAAAAATATATATATATATATATATTTATATATATATAGTAAATTGAGCTTAGTGAATTGTACCAATCTTGGTAATTTTCTAAAATTTCCAAGTATTAAAACTGCTAATAATTCCTTTTAATATATGTGTGCTTTCCATGGAGCGCTGGTGGCAAACATGGCTCAGAGAAGTTAAATATGGCAGACTTAAGCCTACTGGCATAAACTGAAGCTGATTTATTAGGCTTGTATGCAAATGAAGCTCAGGCAAGCTGAGCTGTATGAATTATGCCATAACACAAAAGCCTATCCATTTCAATAAGCATGAAATTACTTTGGCTTCTTATGGGAGAGCTGCACTGGAGGACATTGAGCACAGAATATGAGCCAGAGTATAGCATTTCTCATGTGCAAACTATGCTATACCTTTTGGATATGTATATAGTATGTTAATTTTTAGAACTTCATTCTAACCTACTACTTCTGTATCCCTAAGTCCCATATAACATCTTACAAATTACTATCAAAGAGGTACTTGAAAGGGGGCCCAAAAAATTGAAAAGTTTGTTACTGAACTGTTTCAACATTATTAAAAATAACTATCATAAAACACAGGTAATATGACTGACATTATGGCCATGCTATCATAACTGCTTAGGTTATCCAAAATACATTCTGACAACCTTTTTAGTAGATTCTTGTGCAGAGAAACACTACCACTCTAACACATGTGCAAGTATTACACTGCTGAAACTTTTCCATTCAAATAACAAAAGAAGCAATGCCTCTGACTAATACTATGGAAGTCCATGTGATTGCTTGAGTCCCACTTAGTAAACCAACCTTGACACTGCAAGCAGTTCCCTAGGTATTACGTACGCTTTTATAACCAAAACAAAACTGCAGGTACTGCTGATGACTTCAGGAAACACGCACAACAGGCCCCACACGTTAGAAGCAAAACTTTAATAAACACAAGTTGAGTGTTTTCATCAGATTCAACAGGACTTCATCAGAACTGGTGTTAGTTAATTAAAGGAAGTTTAAATAGACTTAATCAAAAGCCATGTGGTCAAATAGGACTAATGAAATACAAAATACAATAAAACAATCACAGTAAAGGTTAATTAAGCAATAAAAACAAATGGACTTGGCCCATTTGAATCAGCTCATCATGCTGACTTGAGGTTCTTAACATGGAAAACTGTTTTATTGATTGCAATTCTTGGCTCTTCTAACACAAAATTAAGATCCTAAGGAGAAGGCACCAGTTTTCTTTGAGGTCTGTTATGTAAAACCCCTTTCAAAAACATTTTGACATGAGAATGCCTTGAAATAAGAGGATCCATGGACAGACACTGAAATAACTGACAAATAAACCTTAATGGAGGAGTAAGGAAGGCCAAATGATAGTAACTTGCACAAATATTGTAAAACAAGAGAAACACTAGCCCTGAATGGGAGCTAGTTATGTTGTTGGCACCGTCTAGAAAACCTTTTCCCTTAACTAATATATGATTTTGTAGTAGCAGGCTTTCTTGCCTCCATTAGTACCTGCTGCACATCCTCAACAAACAGATGCATAAATGGTATTAAGACTTTATCATCCAGGCAATCATTTGAAGTCAATTGGGGTTGGAGTGCATCAGACACCTCTGTTCTTGTGTGAGTGGATGCATTCTGTGAAGAAGCATGTGATAAATGCCCTTGCCCATTTCCAAAAGAAGGGAGTCACCACAATGATCTTGGGGGATTCCTTCTACATCTTCAAAAGTACCCTGGATATCAATGGAAAGTTGGAAAAGCAAACAGGAACATTCCTGTCCAACGAAAAGAAAAGTGTTCAGCTGAATAGCTACGTAGATTTTCTTCTATTTTTCCATTCTTTTGTTATTTCATTTGAAATTGTCCTTCAATGTTTCAATTATTTTAATCACCTCTGAGTGCATTTGATTTATTGTTTCCTCTAAATTACTAGAACCTGAAGCTTAAACTGCTAGCTGCAGGAGTCTTACCAGTCAGTGTTTTCTTCTCCACCTTTTCTGGTTGATTTTCTATCAGGTTCTCTAAATTTCTTCTTTGCTGGCATCCAGGCAGTGTACTTACTAACATACCTCTCAGCTGTCCCAGATTTTCAGGGACATCCCTGATTTTGACTCATATTTTAGGTCTGATGGGACCCCAACAGCTGCAGAGTACATGGCTAGCCCCTGGTCTATAGTGGCTGTAGGCACTACTCTAGAGGGATCCAGGGAAAAAGATGAGTGGTCTGAGAAACCAGCTTTGGCTATAGCAGAGTCACCCACGTGTGGTTCAGGCAAATTGCTAGCCTGATGTGGTAGAAAAGGCTGTTTTCTTAACTCTTTCTTTTTGTGCCTGTAAGAAGGACTGACCATTGGTTTGTTCCTTTGTCAAGCTGAAAATGGTACCTCTTTCCTGGGAAAAACAAGCAGCATAATTTCTCCACATATAAACGTTTTTCTGCTACTTTAAACAACTTTCAAACTGATAGGAAAAAAGCGAGCTCTGGTTTAAAGCTACAGTTAGGTCTCTTAACAGTCCATTAAAATATAACCCCCTAGATTAAAAATAGCTTTCCTAAGCAGAAAGGTACATTTATACAATGTTTTTTTTTATGTGGAAGGTTCTTCCCCAAAGGGAACTTATTTTCTCAGACGAGGAACAGCACAAGCTGAAAGTCGATCCTCAAATGCCCACAGAGGAACATTCTCTTCAATGGCAGGAAAACTCTGAACGGCTTGGGATTCAAACCTGTGATTTTTAGGCAACTCAGCTCATGTTGCCAAACAGTTTGAATGCATAGAAGGTACCCTGAAGATTTGGAAGAGGAGTAGTTGGGACTACTGCAGCAGTGATTAAAATGATGAACATGTTTGAGGTCCTCTCCTGCTCTAACACCTCCTACCCCTTTCTCGTTTGTGTATACCATCTGTTTACGCAGCAGTGTCTGCCAAGCACAGTGTTTCTGTATGTCTTGTCTGTCTTTTATGTTGCATGCTTTTTTAACTCTTTCTTAATCTTCTGTCCTATACTCTCTTCCCTTTCCATCTCCAACTATATATATATAAATATTGAAATACAAGAAGTTCTATCACCTGCCAAAAACATAGTACTTCTCCTTTCTTTTGTGTGTACCTTGTCTTCTCTCTCCCCCATTTCTAGCTGTCCTGTCTTCCCCTTTCCAGCCTTATAAAGACCCAAACAGTGCACTCACATTCAGTACACAGCATATCTTTTTTTAAATTCACTTTTACAAAGCTATACTGAATGCCACTTTCCTTAATTGATCACCAGTAATATATGCGGGCTTCACAAACTCATGCTCAACTCTCAATTCTGAAAATAGCTGAAAGTAATCATTACTTTAAACTCAAGACGGTTACATTTACATACAACTAGACCAGTTTTAATCCATTTTAAGAACTTGCAGACAACCCAATTACTTGTGGGCATGTCTGCACAGACTTTCACTTTCACATAGTCAGTGTCATTAACTGGTGCTGAGCATATTTGCATAAAGGTATAGTGACACTCTCCTCCATTTGTCTTTGCAGACATATGAAGTCTGGAACTATAAATACCACCTTAAATCATTGGAAAGAACTTAAACATCACTTTTTGCAAAACACTAAAATAGATACAGAACTATGCTGCATGTTTACTTTAGCATCTCTCTAAAATAAATCAGTTTCAGTGAAAATATAAGCAGTAAGGTAGCATTTCAAAAATATTTAAGATCAGAATTTTCTTTGTTTTCTTATTTTCTGTTTTAGAATGTCACTTTTTCTCACTGATAGTATTTTTATACAACTTTTATTTTGATTCATCAATTTTGTGGATATGCATGTGTGTGCATGTCTGCAGCAGTACAAGTGAACCTGGCTCTGAGTGTGTGTGTGTGTGTGTGTGTGTGTGTGTGTGTGAGTGAGAGAGTGACTGAGTGAGTACAGGGGGGAGGTTTTGCCAATGTGATGCATGGGTTGTCAGTAAAAACACTACCACCTTCTGGTCTGACAGTGCTAGTGTTAGGTAGCGTATGATTCAGGAATATGCTAATGAGCTGATACTGAGATATTTCGTGACCATATCTCTCTCTGAATTGTGTTTTCTCAACTTTGCATAAATTGTTTTCTTTCTTAATTAGAGAAAACAGTTACAGAATTGAATTATACATGCAGTATGCATTTTATGCAAGAGATGGGGCAGGATTCACGAAGCCTCCGTGTAAGAGTTACAAGGCTTACACGGAGGCTGCAGTTAAACGGTGTGACGTCAGCATGTCATGCATATGCATGAGGGCATGCTGAATCACACCTAAGGCTAACACGATCCGTGTAAGACAGTAGGGGGCGTGTCCGTAGGGCGAGCCCTGCAAACGGACACGCCCCCAGAAGAGTAAAAGTCCCGAAAGTAAACGCCCACGACAGAGTCCGTGGAAATGTGAATAAACACAACACAACACAAGCCCCCACAGACTATGAACATAAAATGTATAAATGAACATCTTATATATTTTTTTATAAGTTGTAGAGATGTTTGCCCATGAGAGCGCTCGTTTGCGCGGGCGTGCCCGGCGCTTAGCCACAGTTAGCAGTCAGTGGAAAAGCATATAAGAACTAAATATGCAAGGTAAGCCAAGAAGCAATAGCGTAGCGGTAGAGACGTCGGCTGAAGAGGAGGCAGTCATGGTTCGAGCCCCCACAACATCAATTTTTATTTTTAGTGAAATAAGCATGAAACAAGTCCCTGACATATATGTACACATATAAAATTATATTTTATGTAAAATGTAATGAAATGGGCCATGTATTTTGAAGAAATGTGAGTTAATAAAAAAAAAAAATTATCAGATGTGCCTATAGCTGAGGTACAGTCTAACGAGTTGAGTATATCTGCCTGTAGGTGAGCAGTGTTTTAACAGGTTTAAAATGAGTGCCCGTAGGTGAGCAGTGTTACAACAGGTGTAAAATGAGTGCCCGTAGGTAAGCAGTGGTTTAATAGGTGTAAAATGAGTGCCCGGGGTTGAGCAGCATTTTTAACATGCTGAAACTGTGTGCCCGTAGCTGAGTTGAGCATAATATGCGTGCTGACAGCCATACCACGCGTAAACCAGCGTGATCCATTTGCGCGGAGCTGCGCACCGCGCCAACAAGCTAACCGACGGGCAACGTTGAGCAAGCTGTATCAAAACTGCCTTTACACAGACACACCTCCTAGCCTGTGTAGACAGTCATAAAATATAAAAAGCAATGGCTAGGTTTGAACCCAGGATACCATGCACCATAGTCAAAGTACTGAACCACTAAGCCATGACAGTTGCACTTAGAAATGCAGTAATAGCATATATATAGGAATGAATAGAAAGAGGAGCATGACAAAGCAGGTTTTGTGAAGCTGATACAATTCCAAAATGGCCAATCACAGATAAGTGTGGGAAAAACGGCATATATAAGCCCCATAGGCGGGAATACACAGCATAACCGATTGTAGAACCGACTTGCAGCTAGGATGTCAGGTGTAGGAGAGGTTAGTTGCTTCCGAGCACAGAGGTGGGGTGTTGAGGAGTCCAAATATATGGTTTGGCTCCTCGTCCATAATCATGAGGCCCAACTCATGCAGGGTCAGGTCCTGTGGGGCGCATATAGGGCTGAGGCGTGGGACCGGTTGGCACATGATCTCACCAGTGCCACAGGAATACCAAGGACTGGTGAGCAGGACCAACTGAACTGTTGGATCCAGGAGGCCTGGCAAATGCCCAACGCCCCACTACTGAGTAAGTTACATGTAATTGTTTATGTAAGAAATTAACCTAGCTGATATTATGGAGATGTGTATTCCAATATTACTTTATTTATATTACAGCTGCAGGTGTCCGTTCTGTGAACCGTCAAGCCTATGGCGATAGGCTGGTGCGGTTGCGCCACCAGGCAGGTCATTAATTCTCTCCCTGTAACTGTAAATAAATATATAAGTATGACAGTTAGCAAAAGAGTGCAGTGTAGTCACTAATTAATAAAATGTGCAAGTAACAGTGTAAGAGGGTTTGCAAGTATTGCTTGATTACAAAAGTGTGATGCAGCCTGTAATCCAAACATAAAAATGAAACAAGTCTGAAATAAAGATGTCCCACCTGTAATATAATAGTACATAACCTGCAGCAGGCTGAAAAGTACAGCTGCAGAAGCTGAGTAAAACACGTGTGAAATATATCCCTGTTGAAATTCAGAAACATGACATAAGTGAGACTGTTGGAAAGGATTGTTATAACTAAAGGTAAAACATGTCAATAAAGCCTAGAATTAAGTACCATCCTGAATTGTAAAAATAAAACAAGTGAGAGAGTGTGAGAAAGAGGTATGAATCCACCAATAAAGTAGTAATAACTCCTGAATAAAGTATACTGCAGTCAGTACAGAATGAAATGAATGTGACAGGCAGAACCAAACAGCAACATGTGTTGAAAACAGTACTGTAGCTGGAATGTGTGTCCCAAAATCTGGATATGTTGCTCTCAGTCTGCAATATGCAGATAGTATGGTTGTCTGAAATACCAAACATCCACAGTTGTCTATAGCTATATAAAGCAAATGTAGCAGGATGATGTAGCTGAACAGAGCCAGATATGAATGTGTATGAATAAATATGAAATGTATATTGATGTAGCAGTAACATTCCTATCACCAACCTGAAGTAGTTATCACATAGGAAACTGTAGGCAGAACTGTAGTGTGTATATATCTGCAGCTAGTAGAAATGTACAGCATATGTATTGGTATTTGAAGTTGTTAATGAAATATTTCTTCACCCTACCCTATAACCACAAATAATCCATTCCACGTGAAATTGGTATGTGCAATCACAATTAACACCCCTGGACATTTGTCCTGTTGGTTCATACATATTTGCATGTACGTTGATGCATCTGCCCTGTTCATACATCCAAACCTGATGGCCTGTTGCCATCAATCAACCCTGCATGTTGTTGGATTGTGTATTGCTGTTCAAATTATGCATGTGTTATGCTTGCTGTTCAATGGCTTGAATTTATGGGTGTTTGGTTAATGAGAATACTAATGCATGCTGTTACAACTAATTGTGAATGGTATTGTACGTTACTAACCCAAACTGTCATAACATAATGCAAAACATAGGACGACAGGGAAGGCGGGTTCCAGTGGACCCACCTCTCCCACCTCAGCTGGCGAGTGCCCCAGGCAGTAGTGCCCAGGCCGGACCCTCCTCCGGTGGCCCTGTGCCACCTGTGGGCGGAAGCACTGCAGGGGATGGGGCTTGTCCCCCCTCTGCAAGCGTGGCCGGAGGAGAACATCCACTCACGCTCCGTAGTGTCCGGACTGTGGTGCGTAGGGAGATCCAGAACCCTGTGCTTGGGCCCCTACGCCAGCTTGAGGCACGGGTGGCACAACTTACGGGTGTGCCTGCTGCCTGGCCTACACAGCCCCCAGCACAGCCCCGTCCTGGGCAGTGAAGGCACAGTGGCAACTGACCATGGGTGGGGATCTCAGTTCCACTGCTGCCATCTGTGGGCTCATGGGCTCGAGATATCCAAACATCCATCCCCGTCAATTGTGTAACCCCCCACATGTGTCATACACCGCCCCTGTATGCGTCTTGTTTGTCTTGTCTGTTAACCTACCCAACCTACCTCCCCAGCTATACCGACTTCCTGTACCTGACATACCACTCTCACCTGAAAAAAAAAAAAAGGGCACTTTGTACCCACAAAAAAATTACGCCCCATACATAGCTGCCCATTTTGCACACATGTCTGCTGGACATGTAAACTGGCAATTACAATTGGCTGTACAACAAGTATTATTGTTGTCCTTACACCTCTCTCAGGGGTGGAAGGTTTCAAATGTCACACCAAATTACAAACATATGCACAGCTGTTGCTGAGGAAGAAATGGGCAGCTATGGGCCTTACCTACATCCCTCCTGCAAAAGACGAGCTTGTTTCCCTACTGTCCTACCCTCTTTGTGACCCCTTTTTCACCACTTTCCTATCTCCCCATTTTCTTTTCTTTTCTTTTCTTTCAAAGAAAATAGCGCGGGTGTACGCGAGAGTAAGCACTTTTAAGCAGTAGTAAGCGGGTGTGCGCGAAGCTAAGCGGCAGTGCGCATGCGTGACCTCCACGCAAACCAGTGCTAACCCGCTTACAACTGCTTAAAAGTGCCTTAGTCACTCTGAATGACAAGGCCTGTAGTTTTCTCAGCAGCAAAATAAAATACCTCCCTCAGTCTCGAACCCAGGACCTTGGAAACACTAGTCTGCATGACTTACCACTAAGCCATGAGTGCTGTACAAGAACATTGTGCTGAAAGAAATATATGATAAAATAGTAGGAATTAATTTAAAGGGAATATACAAGTCTAGTACACAAAGCATGTCATGTATATTTACTGTCAAATCTAGTGGATTTGTAAAATAGTACTGTGTGCTGAGAAACAGTTATGCTAGTTGGTAGCTACTAGGTAATAATGTCACAGTAGCATCTGGCAAGCCACACACATACTCAGAGCAGGATAAGCACAGCCATAGTTGAATAGTTAAGAGTTCAGACATAGCAACTGTGACTGAGTTACAGGGATGTCCCTGATGTGAAAACAAATGTCAACTGTGCCCCACTGACACCCTGCCAAATGTACTAACAGTAGCTTACAGAACAACATGCATTGCAGTGTCTACAACACAGCCTGAAATATGAGAGACATACCAACCCTTACACTCACAGAACAGTGTCCACAGCAAACTAGCATGGTCCCCACCCTGATAATCTGAAAGGGCTACACCTACCTAACAGACCTTTTTATAGCACAGGCCTGTAATCACAGTGAGAACTGCAATCACTACACAACAGGCTGCATGCAATTAGTAAATGCTGGCTAACAATTGGTGCAGAGGCCATCACATGGACATGTTCAGATACCTACAAAAGCATCCTGTACTCCCAGTCCACACATGCAATACTGTCATTGCACCCACTGGAGGTAGAGAGAGAGAGAGAGAGAGAGAGAGAAAAAAAAAAAAAAAAAAGAAAGAAAGAGAAAGAAATAACAAACCTGAAACATCAAGGCAAAGAGGCAGACAGCAGGCCAAGCAACTGCAAGCCTACACAAACAGCTGCAACAAACACAGGTAATGTAAAGTACTACTATAATACTCTACATACTGTGAACCCTCCAGATGTGTTATTGGTCTGTATCTATGTATATGAGGATGTGCATAGGGATGGGGACATACTGAAACTGTCACTGAAGGATCCAAATACATATGTATGTGATGGTAGCTATGTGCACATAGCAATGTAGGTTGTAGTGCAATGTACAAGTAGATGGTACAGTAATGGGTGTTCAGCAGTACGTTACTGTGTGTATACATATGTGGACCTAAAAAGGAGTGTGTATATATATATATATATATATATATATATATATATATATATATATATATATATATATATATATATATATATATATATATAACATGTGTATATATGTATATCGAGATATGTATGTATGTATATATATATATATATATATATATATATATATATATATATATATAATATGCATATGTGTATACATAGATAGAGAGGGATGTAGAAATACATAGACAGATATAGTTTCACAGTGGCATAGTTTAGTACTAGGCTATCTGCAGACAGTGTATAGCATAGATTTAGAAACCTGCGCCTCTGTATAGTAGTGACACAGTGAAGACCCCCCTACATAATAGCATTAGTGTACTGTGCCTCTGTCTAGTAGTGACACAGAGAAGACCCCTGCTGTAAACCTATGATCTCCCATCCACTTGTCAAGAATGCACATGAAGAGTGTCAGTGAGGGTCTCTGCCTAACATGAACTGGGGTCCTGTTCCACAGTATGGGAAGCCTCTTAGTGATGGATCTGTCCCTACAGTATGTCCTATTCATATGTGTGCTGAGGTTTAAATCCGTAGCTGTCGTGCTTCTGATGGATTTGGATTGTATGAGGTGGAACATGTCCATCACTACCAGATTGGACATGGCCTACTACATCAGGCACAGATCACCCCACGTAGGCAGTATGCTATGGAATAGAGCATGAGTTACGTTAGTCTGGCAGCATATGACAGTTGTTGCAGACCCTTGATCCACCTGGTGATGTACTCATGGGGTCCCCCTAGCTGTTGCAAGTGCCAGGTGAGGTACATACCAAATGGGGCCTAGTACACAGTCATGGGCCTGATAAGGGAGGAGTATAAGGGTACAATGACCCCTTTCGATGTGGATGTGAATCCCTTCATGATAAGGTGGGCAAGGTAGGAAGTCCATCCAACCACTTGACAACGTGGGTGTCAAATGAGAGGTGTGCCTGCTGCCCGGCCTACACAGCCCCCAGCACAGCCCCGTCCTGGGCAGTGAAGGCACAGTGGCAACTGCCCATGGGTGGGGATCTCAGTTCCACTGTTGCCATCTGTGGGCTCATGGGCTCGATATCTCCAAACATCCATCCCCGTCAATTGTGTAACCCCCCCACATGTGTCATACACTGCCCCTGTATGCGTCTTGTTTGTCTTGTCTGTTAATCTACCCAACCTACCTCCCCAGCTATACCGACTTCCTGTACCTGACATACCACTCTCACCTGAAAAAAAAAAAAAAAAAAAAAAGGGCACTCTGTACCCACAAAAAAATTACGCCCCATACATAGCTGCCCATTTTGCACACATGTCTGCTGGACATGTAAACTGGCAATTACAATTGGCTGTACAACAAGTATTATTGTTGTCCTTACACCTCTCAGGGGTGGAAGGTTTCAAATGTCACACCAAATTACAAACATATGCACAGCTGTTGCTGACGAAGAAATGGGCAGCTATGGGCCTTACCTACATCCCTCCTGCAAAACCCGAGCTTGTTTCCCTACTGTCCTATCCTCTTTGTGACCCCTTTTTCACCACTTTTCTATCTCCCCATTTTATTTCCTTTCAAAGAAAATAGCGCGGGTGTGCGCGAGAGTAAGCACTTTTAATCAGTAGTAAGCAGGTGTGCGTGAAGCTAAGCTGCAGTGCGCATGCGTGACCTTCGCGCAAACCAGCACTAACCCGCTTACAACTGCTTAAAAGTGCCTTAGTCACTCTGAATGACAAGGTCTGTAGTTTTCTCAGCAGCAAAATAAAATACCTCCCTCAGTCTCGAACCCAGGACCTTGGAAACACTAGTCTGCATGACTTACCACTAAGCAATGAGTGCTATACAAGAACATTGTGCTGAAAGAAATATATCATAAAATAGTAGGAATTAATTTAAAGGGAATATACAAGTCTAGTACACAAACCATGTCATGTATATTTACTGTCAAATCTAGTGGATTTGTAAAATAGTACTGTGTGCTGAGAAACAGTCATGCTAGTTGGTAGCTACTAGGTAATAATGTCACAGTAGCATCTGGCAAGCCACACACATACTCAAAGCAGGATAAACACAGCCATAGTTGAATAGTTAAGAGTTCAGACATAGCAACTGTGACTGAGTTACAGGGATGTCCCTGATGTGAAAGCAAATGTCAACTGTGCCCCACTGATACCCTGCCAAATGTACTAACAGTAGCTTACAGAACAACATGCATTGCAGTGCCTACAACACAGCCTGAAATATGAGAGACATACCAACCCTTACACTCACAGAACAGTGTCCACAGCAAACCAGCATGGTCCCCACCCTGATAATCTGAAAGGGCTACGCCTACCTAACAGACCTTTTTATAGCACAGGCCTGTAATCACAGTGAGAACTGCAATCACTACACAACAGGCTGCATGCAATTAGTAAATGCTGGCTAACAATTGGTGCAGAGGCCATCACATGGACATGTTCAGATACCTACAAAAGCATCCTGTACTCCCAGTCCACACATGCAATACTGTCATTGCACCCGCTGGAGGTAGAGAGAGAGGGAGAGAGAGAGAGAAAACAAAAAAAAAAAAAAAAAAAGAAAAAGAAATAACAAACCTGAAACATCAAGGCAAAGAGGCAGACAGCAGGCCAAGCAACTGCAAGCCTACACAAACAGCTGCAACAAACACAGGTAATGTAAAGTACTACTATAATACTCTACATACTGTGAACCCTCCAGATGTGTTATTGGTCTGTATCTATGTATATGAGGATGTGCATAGGGATGGGGACATACTGAAACTGTCACTGAAGGATCCAAATACATATGTATGTGATGGTAGCTATGTGCACATAGCAATGTAGGTTGTAGTGCAATGTACAAGTAGATGGTACAGTAATGGGTGTTCAGCAGTACGTTACTGTGTGTATACATATGTGGACCTAAAAAGGAGTGTGTATATATATATATATATATATATATATATATATATATATATATATATATATATATATATATATATATATATAACATGTGTATACGTATGTATATCGAGATATGTATGTATGTATATATATATATATATATATATATATATATATATAATATGCATATGTGTATACATAGATAGAGAGGGATGTAGAAATACATAGACAGATATAGTTTCACAGTGGCATAGTTTAGTACTAGGCTATCTGCAGACAGTGTATAGCATAGATTTAGAAACCTGCGCCTCTGTATAGTAGTGACACAGTGAAGACCCCCCTACATAATAGCATTAGTGTACTGTGCCTCTGTCTAGTAGTGACACAGAGAAGACCCCTGCTGTAAACCTATGATCTCCCATCCACTTGTCAAGAATGCACATGAAGAGTGTCAGTGAGGGTCTCTGCCTAACATGAACTGGGGTCCTGTTCCACAGTATGGGAAGCCTCTTAGTGATGGATCTGTCCCTACAGTATGTCCTATTCATATGTGTGCTGAGGTTTAAATCCGTAGCTGTCGTGCTTCTGATGGATTTGGATTGTATGAGGTGGAACATGTCCATCACTACCAGATTGGACATGGCCTACTACATCAGGCACAGATCACCCCTACGTAGGCAGTATGCTATGGAATAGAGCATGAGTTACGTTAGTCTGGCAGCATATGACAGTTGTTGCAGACCCTTGATCCACCTGGTGATGTACTCATGGGGTCCCCCTAGCTGTTGCAAGTGCCAGGTGAGGTACATACCAAATGGGGCCTAGTACACAGTCATGGGCCTGATAAGGGAGGAGTATAAGGGTACAATGACCCCTTTCGATGTGGATGTGAATCCCTTCATGATAAGGTGGGCAAGGTAGGAAGTCCATCCAACCACTTCGGCAACGTGGGTGTCAAATGAGAGGTGTGCCTGCTGCCCGGCCTACACAGCCCCCAGCACAGCCCCGTCCTGGGCAGTGAAGGCACAGTGGCAACTGCCCATGGGTGGGGATCTCAGTTCCACTGTTGCCATCTGTGGGCTCATGGGCTCGATATCTCCAAACATCCATCCCCGTCAATTGTGTAACCCCCCCACATGTGTCATACACTGCCCCTGTATGCGTCTTGTTTGTCTTGTCTGTTAATCTACCCAACCTACCTCCCCAGCTATACCGACTTCCTGTACCTGACATACCACTCTCACCTGAAAAAAAAAAAAAAAAGGGCACTCTGTACCCACAAAAAAATTACGCCCCATACATAGCTGCCCATTTTGCACACATGTCTGCTGGACATGTAAACTGGCAATTACAATTGGCTGTACAACAAGTATTATTGTTGTCCTTACACCTCTCTCAGGGGTGGAAGGTTTCAAATGTCACACCAAATTACAAACATATGCACAGCTGTTGCTGACGAAGAAATGGGCAGCTATGGGCCTTACCTACATCCCTCCTGCAAAACCCGAGCTTGTTTCCCTACTGTCCTATCCTCTTTGTGACCCCTTTTTCACCACTTTTCTATCTCCCCATTTTATTTCCTTTCAAAGAAAATAGCGCGGGTGTGCGCGAGAGTAAGCACTTTTAATCAGTAGTAAGCAGGTGTGCGTGAAGCTAAGCTGCAGTGCGCATGCGTGACCTTCGCGCAAACCAGCACTAACCCGCTTACAACTGCTTAAAAGTGCCTTAGTCACTCTGAATGACAAGGTCTGTAGTTTTCTCAGCAGCAAAATAAAATACCTCCCTCAGTCTCGAACCCAGGACCTTGGAAACACTAGTCTGCATGACTTACCACTAAGCAATGAGTGCTATACAAGAACATTGTGCTGAAAGAAATATATCATAAAATAGTAGGAATTAATTTAAAGGGAATATACAAGTCTAGTACACAAACCATGTCATGTATATTTACTGTCAAATCTAGTGGATTTGTAAAATAGTACTGTGTGCTGAGAAACAGTCATGCTAGTTGGTAGCTACTAGGTAATAATGTCACAGTAGCATCTGGCAAGCCACACACATACTCAAAGCAGGATAAACACAGCCATAGTTGAATAGTTAAGAGTTCAGACATAGCAACTGTGACTGAGTTACAGGGATGTCCCTGATGTGAAAGCAAATGTCAACTGTGCCCCACTGATACCCTGCCAAATGTACTAACAGTAGCTTACAGAACAACATGCATTGCAGTGCCTACAACACAGCCTGAAATATGAGAGACATACCAACCCTTACACTCACAGAACAGTGTCCACAGCAAACCAGCATGGTCCCCACCCTGATAATCTGAAAGGGCTACGCCTACCTAACAGACCTTTTTATAGCACAGGCCTGTAATCACAGTGAGAACTGCAATCACTACACAACAGGCTGCATGCAATTAGTAAATGCTGGCTAACAATTGGTGCAGAGGCCATCACATGGACATGTTCAGATACCTACAAAAGCATCCTGTACTCCCAGTCCACACATGCAATACTGTCATTGCACCCGCTGGAGGTAGAGAGAGAGAGAGAGAGAGAAAACAAAAAAAAAAAAAAAAAAGAAAAAGAAATAACAAACCTGAAACATCAAGGCAAAGAGGCAGACAGCAGGCCAAGCAACTGCAAGCCTACACAAACAGCTGCAACAAACACAGGTAATGTAAAGTACTACTATAATACTCTACATACTGTGAACCCTCCAGATGTGTTATTGGTCTGTATCTATGTATATGAGGATGTGCATAGGGACGGGGACATACTGAAACTGTCACTGAAGGCTCCACATACATATGTATGTGATGGTAGCTATGTGCACATAGCAATGAAGGTTGTAGTGCAATGTACAAGTAGGTGGTACAGTAATGGGTGTTCAGCAGTACGTTACTGTGTGTATACATATGTGGACCTAAAAAGGAGTGTATATATATATATATATATATATATATATATATATATATATATATATACGTATGTATATCGAGATATGTATGTATATATATATATATATATATATAATATGTATATGTGTATACATAGATAGAGAGGGATGTAGAAATACATAGACAGATATAGTTTCACAGTGGCATAGTTTAGTACTAGGCTATCTGCAGACAGTGTATAGCATAGATTTAGAAACCTGCGGCTCTGTATAGTAGTGACACAGTGAAGATCCCCCTACATAATAGCATTAGTGTACTGTGCCTCTGTCTAGTAGTGACACAGAGAAGACCCCTGCTGTAAACCTATGATCTCCCATCCACTTGTCAAGAATGCACATGAAGAGTGTCAGTGAGGGTCTCTGCCTAACATGAACTGGGATCCTGTTCTACAGTATGGGAAGCCTCTTAGTGATGGATCTGTCCCTACAGTATGTCCTATTCATATGTGTGCTGAGGTTTAAATCCATAGCTGTCGTGCTTCTGATGGATTTGGATTGTATGAGGTGGAACATGTCCATCACTACCAGATTGGACATGGCCTACTACATCAGGCACAGATCACCCCTACGTAGGCAGTATGCTATGGAATAGAGCATGAGTTACGTTAGTCTGGCAGCATATGACAGTTGTTGCAGACCATTGATCCACCTGGTGATGTACTCATGGGGTCCCCCTAGTTGTTGCAAGTGCCAGGTGAGGTACATACCAAATGGGGCATAGTACACAGTCATGGGCCTGATAAGGGAGGAGTATAAGGGTACAATGACCCTTTTCGATGTGGATGTGAATCCCTTCATGATAAGGTGGGCAAGGTAGGAAGTCCATCCAACCACTTCGGCAACGTGGGTGTCAAATGAGAGGTCAGCATTGCACAGTGTCACCAGGTCTCCAATTACTTTGTCTGTACTCAGTGGGTTATTGTCTATGTGATAATATGTAGGTACCTTGTCCATCCAAAAGGGTATGAGTATACATTACGTGGCATGCAGTGTCAGGCCATGACTCTGCCACCAGTTGTTGGCGTCCATGAGGCCTGTCAGTAGGATGTATGTGTCAGCAGGTGTATTGCCTATGGCGCCTAGTATGCAGTCATCTTTGAACATTGTCAGCCACTACCCTCCCATGTCTGCTTCCACATCTGAGAATGATATGCCGAACATGAGTAGTCCCAGGACAGAGCCCTGTGGGACACCACATGTAACTGGCTCTGAGTCTGACATGGCACCAGTGAGATTGACTATAGGGTTTCTATCCGTTAGCTGGTTTGCAACCCATCATGTGACATATGGATTTACATGTTAGCTGTTGATCATGTCTATGATGGCAGAGTGCGGTATTGTGTCGAATGCTGTAGGCAAGTCCAGGTAGGCTGTATGGACCGCTATGCCCTCAGCAATGGCTATAGTGACTGATTTGAAAAGGTCAACCAGGTTCATAAGGCAGGATCTGCCCTCTACAAAGCCAAACCAGGTGGGATCAAGTGTCTAAGTCCCCAATGTCTCTGTGTATGGGTACCATAATGATCCTTTCCATAGTGTTGCAAACCAGGCTGGTTAAGCTTATGGGGCGGTAGTTGCCAGGGTCTGTAGAGGTGCCACCTGTGTGGAGTGGGACTACTGTTGCTGTATGCCAGTGTCCAGGTACATATGCTGTAGTAAGGCTACGGCTGAATAGCATGCAATGTGCATGTGTAGCTCCTCTTGCAGTTCACATAGCATGCAACCTGCAATACCGTTGGGTCCCATTGCTGCTGTGTTTACAGCTCCACTGAGGGTGGTTCCCAGCTGGACATCTGAGATGACAGGGAGGTTACAGTCAGCTGGGATAAGTAATTCCACATGTGTGGGTGAGGGAGTGTAGAAACCTGCACTGAACCTGTCTGTCAGACTGTTGGCATTATCTGTGTGTTCAGTGTAGCGTATGTCACTGTGAACACAACTGAGGGTTCCCACCCAGGTGTGTAACATAGCAGAGGAAGGCCTTGTGGTTATCTGTAGTGACCATAGCAATGTCCCTCTCATTGTTGGCCTTGCATGTTTGTACGACAAAACCTATCTTTCTACTACTGCTGATGAGAGATGCCGTAGCTCTATGGAAGTATGCTCTGCCATGCAGTAGCTACCATCTGTTGTTATACAAGTTGTTCAATGCTGGGGTCCACCAGACAGGACACCTGACCTTGGTGGAGAGGGTCATGGTTCCATTTGTGATTGCATGATCCATGCATTCTTGGAGATGTCTGTAGAAGCATATGTGAGGGTGTCTGCATTGTGGGAAGTGGATTACACTGGCCCAGTGGGCATTAAGGATACCAACTCAGTTATAAGACGTGTAAAGTCGGCATGTGAGAGGTTTCCACTGTAGTCTGTTGTGTTGTGGGGAGGTGGGATATGTATATCCAGGGTGATTAGTCTGTGGTCAGATGTGACTAGTGAGGGGTATACTTCCAGTGTGTAGCACATTGTCCCCATGTTTGTGATGATCAGGTCTAGTATATTATCTCCTGTTGTGGGAGAGGTGACTAGCTGTTCCATTGCATTTGACATAGTGAATTCCGGGAACCTTTGGGCTAGGGTGTTTGGGGTAGAATAATGCACCCAGTGTATGTTAGGGTAGTCGCACTATCCCAATATGATGGTGTGTGGTGGGACATTCATATCCTCCAATGTCTACAGGAAGGCCGACTGTGGTCCCTGAGATCGGGAGGGTGGTTTGTAACATGCTACCAGTTGTATAGCAGGTATGCCTACGGTTATCTGTACCTGGATGGTCTGTGATGCTTCATGTGTTGCCACTAACCTGGAGGTGTGTGTGTCCTCCATGAATATGGACACATCCCCTCCCTTTTTGTTTTGTCCCGAGTCCTGGGGCCAAAATGCATGATACGGGGTATAGCCTGGTACCGCTGGTGTGCTCTCAGGAGCCTTGAACCAGGTTCTCACTTACTGCACAGACATCAAGATTGGTAGAATATGTATGTACAGATATATGTAATACACACATACATATATAGATATATGTAGAGACTTACACATATACAGATAGATCTGACTGACAACAGATATGTCTGTATATGACTATCTCTCACTCTCTGTCCCACCCCCTCACACTTACACTTACCCTGTGTCTCTCTCTCACTCTCTCCCTACATCTATATGTATATATCTACATCTATATATACATATGGTATATACATATATACAAACAGATATATATCCATATACAGCTATAAATATATCAATACATATATATACATATATATATATATATATATATACATATATAGACTGTGTGAGGCACATGTGTGCAGATGTCTTGCTACAGGTGCCTGGTGTCACAGGCATGGAGTGAACACCAGTGTGGATACTGGAGTACCATACCCCATTCAAAAACACTGACACCAGTAACCACCACATATGTACATGCCTGCCCACCACTGCATGTGTCAGGGGGGAACAGGGTCAACAAGTGTACAATAGGCTCCACACCGATACACACAGTGGCACACTAGTCCTGTAATACCTGTACATGGAATGTGTCAGCGGACATGGTGTGTCAGCTATGGACATGTAGGTCACTGTACCCCTCCACACCCCACAATGTCCTACATGGCATGTACCTCCCATGACAGCTACAGATATGGTGAAGGACACAGACTTATGCAAGTAACTGTGTCAATGCACGCAAACACCACAGAGCACACACAGACTACCTACATAGAGGTTACCACTGCTGGATATACATAGTTCGGTCACACCCATGACAGTTGTCTCCCAACCATGGTAACACCTCCAACATCCACAACACAAATTACCTACATCTGTCATCCTTGTCACTGCAGTATAGAGCACATGGTGGAGGTACGGGACCCTACCCACAGATATGACATACCCTGTAGTAGACCACACAGAATTAAGAAGCAAGCCTCCCCATGAGTACATGTCAGACATACCCCTGCTGAATGTTATGCTGATAGGTAATATGCCATATGAGTCACCCTGTGTAACTGTTTGTAAGGAGCAGGTACGATCATAACACACGTGTCACAAGGGGCAGGGTAGCATAACAGTATGCTGCGATAGGCCCAGGGCCAAAAGCACACTACCTACTTAGGACGCAATGCACACCCATTAACACATTGCAAACGGAATATGTGAGGTGGAATTAGTGTGCTAGTGACTGGGTGCATGTTGTGTACTGGTGTGATTGGTCACCATGACTGTGTGTCTGTCATGGTAGTGTGTGTCCTTGGTGTGAGGCCAGAGACAGGTGTGTGGGGTATTGCAATCAACACATACTACATTGCCATATGTTGTGCTGTGTTACCCTGTATGGCACTGTGGTGTAGGTAGGGTTATGGCAAGTAAGAGTAGTGTGCAGTACCAGTGAAATATGTAATGTGCATTGTGTGCAGTGCATGGGCTGATAATGTTCCCCATACAGTACCTTGATTCAAACCCCCAGTGTGAGGTTGTGTATTGTTCCTGAAACAGTGCGTTGACTGCTGCAGTATACTAGTCTGTTGTATGGAGTGTGCCAGGTACTGTTGCACAGTTGTCGGATGAGCACTGATATCTGGTCATGTACATGTGTATCCCCCAATAGACAGACAGATGCTATATATGGTGCCTAAGTTATATCACTGCAGTCAAGTATAATGTGTATTATGTGTGCTATAGTCTGCTGACAGATATTGCTGACATATTTCCCTTCTCCTTTTCAGGGACATGGTTCACCAGCAGAACCCAGTCTACTCTGCTGCAGAAGAGGAGGAGATACACCAGAGCCTGGTGCGGGATTTCGCTGTACTCTTTTCCCACACCAGCCAGAACCAGCAGGAGAGGGCTGCACTGTGGCAAGACCTGGTCCGTCGGGTAAATGACATAGGCACACATAACCGGACATATGAGCAGGTACGCCATCACTGCAGTGATTTAATTAGAAATGTCCATCAGCGTGCATCGGATATCCACAGGCAGCAGCTTGCCACAGGTGGTGGGGTGGCTAGACATCCCCCCCTCACCAGACTGGAGGAACTACTCCTGAGTGTTGTGGCTCCAGCACAGCAGCAACAACAACAGCATACATGTGTAATGATGGAGGCTGGAGCCACACAGCAGCAGGACACAGAGCGTGCAGGTAACATGCCATGTGTATAGTGACCATTCTGTACACTGTTAGGTTATGCATGTGTGGGGTGTGTCCTCGATTTGTAGCTGTTATCTTGGTAATTATTGTGCATTAGTGATAACCTTATTATCTGCAGTACACCTGTGGAAGCTAACTGTTGCACTACTGAACTGTAACATGCCCACAGTATCAATGGCACAGTTGTGCCCACTGACGATAAATGTCTCTTTTCCGCAGGTCCCTCTGGTGTAACAGCAAGGCAGCCTATCCATGCTGGTGAGTGTGTAATACCATTACCTTCACTACTCTGTATACTAATAGTAATAATAGGCTGAAGCAGTAGTGCTATGTGTTTGATTGCAGGTGTGTTTGTGTCTGTGGGTTGATATCTCATATACTGAGGTGTGTGCATGTGTGCATGTGCCCATGTGTGCATCAGTGGTGGCATTGTGTACACATTGTAAACTGTGTTTCCTGTCTTACTCCCACAGGTTCTGGTGCTGCTCTGGTGTCATGCAGCAGGGAACCTGAATCAGCTGCTGTGGATAGTGATGATGATACCTGTGTAATGGCACAGGTAGGTGTGCCAGGGTTCGTCATTGGTCAGCCAACTGACACTACACAGCTGTCGACACCATCAATGTGCACAGTCATCCTGCCAATACATCCTTTGTCACCAATGTCCCTAGGTGATGGACAGGATACAGTGGGCATTGACCAGGGTAATGTGGTACCGGTGGCACATGCATCCCCACACTGCAGCCATGGCCAGGGCCCTGACACGGTACTGCACAGGCAGACGTCCATGGGTTCTCGTGGGAGCATCCGTGGGCGTACTGCCCCTGTCAGACATGCCCACAGAGGTCTTTCAACCCCAGCTATGTTCCGGGCTGTAATGCAGGCACAGTCACGTATGGAACGGTACACCAGACAGGGTCTGAGAGAGCTGAGAGCATGTCGCACAGCCATGAGTGACAGTATGCGTGATGTTGCGGCTGCCATCCGCAACTTCACTGACGTCATTGACAGACGTTGGGGGGACACATTAGATCTGTTCCACAACTATATGTCCATGAGCCAGGGCAATGGTGGACGTTTGAGGCGTCGACGTGGCCGTATGCCAGCAACAGCAGCAGCTGGCAGCTGTCGCGGATGACAACAGGGCCGCGGCCGCTCACATAGTGCCAGCAGCAGCCCCAGCAATGCTGGGTCTGTGCTGTCATCGGACCGCCCCAGGAGACCACGTGCACGTGGTGCTGGACAGTCCCAACAGGGACCTGTCTCCAGTCAATGAACACCTGCTTCTGATGACAGTTCCCAGTCTGGATTGGTACCTGATACGGTCCGTAGCACCCCTGCCAGGCACAGGTACCATGTCTGTGGCCACCGACAGTGATCTGTATGTCCTGGCAGGTACAGTTTTCGGCTGTCCACAAACACCTGTATATGGCAGCCATGAGGTGGGACTGTGTGCATTCATACACACATGCAAAGTGATAACACCTAGGGCTACCGCATACACGCACACAGTGCATCAACATTGCCCCATCTTGTACTGCTGTCCCTCACCAACACACACACACAGACATGTCAATTGGTTGTATCAGTGGCAGACTCAGGCATACCAGGTACACACCCTGTGCATATGATGAAACTGTGCCACCTCCTGCAATCTGTAATATCAGTGCAGGAACAGGTTAACATGGTGCTGATGCACAGGGTGACTACATAGACATATTGTAATAGTATGATGTTGACAACAGTACAGTGTAATTATAGCATTGTGGGTATATACCAGCATGCCTGATGCAGTTACAGTATGAATGTCATTGTATTGCTTTGTACACCCATACTAATTACCACAGTGTTCTGTCTGCACATCTTTGCATACTGGTGGTGAGGCTGTGAAGGGATGGCCACCTACATAGGTAGCACAGAGGATACAACAATGTACATATTGATACTCAATGATGGCCATGTCAACTGCGAGTTGCATGCTGTCCACACACGACTCTGCAATGCAGATGTTTCAGGATGTTGATATCTGTGCAGTACTACACAGCAGGTTCAGGGCTCACAAGAGCACACTAGCACTACAAGGTCACACCTCATGCCATACATAACAGCACCAAAACACAGAACTAACTATGACAGGAGGGAGAGTGTCCATAGATGTCAAGGATACTGTGGTGCCAGGACAGGTAGCATACATCATACTACGTCTGGAACTGCTGAGTGAGGGCTCAGTGTCTGTTATTTGACATGTGTATTATTACAGGTATGAGCACTTGGGTATCAGGCCAGTTATTCAACATTACAAAGGTACGTGGTCTATACACTTGTGGGGGTTGCGGCTGGACCCAGCCCGCCTGACCTGGGAATGTCTGGGTACTGGCTTAGAGTGCCTGCATATATGCACTGTTACATACTGGAAGTCGTACACCTTGTTTGTTGTAGCATAGTCTACATACAGGCCTGCTGACTGTAACTTTGTTTGTATGCATGTTTGCCTGTTATGTTCCTGAAACACTAATTCCACCTGCGGTGCAGATATACAGTGCCTCTGTGGATCCCTCGTGACATCTGTGTTGCTTACTGTACTGATGTCCATGTGTCACTTGACAGAACGTCACTGTTTGTCCTGTTTGCATGTAGCTTGCCTGTAACACATTGCATATGACGTACCTCACATTTGCTCAAGACAGCATTCATATATGCCAGCACTAACAATTCAGGAGCACTACACCCTCACATAGTCACCTTGAGTACCTTGTTCCCCATTGGCCCTATGTGTCGTTACTTAGTATGGGAGTCACAATGCTATGGTAGCATGTGCAAAGGTCACTTGTCGATCTACTCTCAGGTCCAGTTGGTGAATCTGTGAGTCAAGTGGCAATGTTACAGCTGCCTCATGTACACAGACAACCCTCTCCCCTTCCCATACTTGTACAACACATATGAGAGATGCAACCATATAGCCAAACCGGGGGCTAAGCTCTGTTTACACAGCACTGGCATTCCCTGTCAGGTGGAGTGGGATACTACAGTGAATACAGTACCAGTCTCCCATAGACCTGCCACGAACACAATCCAAACACAGACACACACAGGTACATTATTGGGCTCTCAGAATAGCATCCTGCCTGAGCAGCGGACACCTGCAAAGCAGACACACAAGCAAACATTACGCCAGAGCAGAGCACATGCGACATATAGCTCACAAAGCCTGTCTGCCAAACAGTGTCAGGCCATATGGCTAGACAACACACCTGCTACGGTTGTATGAGGTACCTCTATTGACACGTACACGGTGGTCCTGCTCCCAGGCTAAACAAGGTGATGGTCACGCTGAGCTGCCCATCGGGCACTATGATCCACTACATAACACAAGCAAAGCAGTCACTCCAAGGCATGTAGCAGTATGACTCAGTCATTGTCTGTGCCAGTGTGTATGACCTCTGACGCACCTCCCTGGACTACATGTTAGGGGACATGGAGGGGCTCTCTGAGGGTGTGGCACAGGCTGGTATGACCCTGGCTTTGGGTAGCGTCTCACCCTCACAATGAATGCTGGCACAATATGTAGACAGGATCATCGGTTTCTGCACTTAATGTATCTTTCAGTGACATCCAAAGGGGATCCAATGCCTGTCAGTGTGGGATTACATGCTGGACATGCCACATTACTTTGCTTGGGACAGCTTGCACCTGTCACCCATGGGCCATTGTATATTGGCAGAGGCTGTTGCTACACACATACTGCCTTTGTATGCAAGGCTGACATTACATAGCCACCTACACAGGTAGCACACGGGATGGGACACTAATAGCAATGCTACTCAACAGCAGCAATGTAAACCTCAAGATGCATGCAGTGGAAACTGTCCTTAGCATGGGGTACAGCAATATCCATGCAGTAACAGACTCCTGGTACAAGGCTCCCAGGTGCACACCATCAGTGCCAGGTCATTCCTGATACCATGCTTGTCACCCCCTACACATGCACCAAAACAGAACAGGGGGGAATGTATCCAAAGGCACCTCAGACACACACACCCCCAGGTTGGTGGCACTGCACAAAGCATCAGAGCCTCTCCATGTGCAACACACAGTGGGTTAGACTGCCTTCAGGTTCATAGCCTGGCACACACCACACTCCCATACCCAGGAAACCCACTTGGCCTTCCTGACAACACTGGGAATATGACGGTCTCTACATGCACCATTATATGGTTGTACTGCAAGTACCCAAACATACAGTGTGAGCATTATTCTAGCTGCAAGACCCTATCTGAAGGTGTCTTAACATTCATTCCCTGCATTGCTATGGAACAACTTGTTACCACTCCCACAAGTGGTGACAACATGCTGCACCTGTTCATCACCAACATGTGGACTATATGCTCCAGACCAATCATGTATCCCTCGCTGGTGGGATGACACCATCTACAACACACACTGTATAGTCACATACCACATGCAGCCCCAGCACAGAACACCACAGTCATACAGTTGTCTGATGCATATTCCATGTATTCACATGAGGCAGGCTTCGGACATGGGAACTCTTGCAGTTCACAGGTACATATGTGTAGGTGGCACACACATACATCATGTGTGCATTGACATTACTGATATAATGCATGTCGTGCAATATTGGGAGCAACACCCCACACACATGGACAAACTGTGTGACAAAATTACACATGGCATTTGTAGGATACAAACCCCTACCTAACTATGTTAGATCACTTGTGAGAGTCACATTAGCAGAGCACGCTATTTGCATTACTGGGGGGATTGCTTTCTCCTGCTGTACTTATAGGGTGCTGACATCATCAGTGTTTAGACAGTGGAATATGCAGCATGTTTTGTGTAGTACTAGTTGCCAAAAGGGACATTTCTCATACACATGGGATTGCACACACTACTCCCCCACACACAGCCACACACACACTGGGCACTTGCAGGATTCAAACCCCTACCTAACTATGTTATGACACTAGTGAGAGACGCATTAGCAGAGCGTGCTATTTGCATTACTGGGGGGATTGCTTTCTCCTGCTGTACTTATAGGGTGCTGACATCATCAGTGTTTAGACAGTGGAATATGCAGCATGTTTTGTGTAGTACTAGTTGCCAAAAGGGACATTTCTCATACACATGGAATTGCACACACTACTCCCCCATACACAGCCACGCACACACTGGGCACTCGCAGGATTCAAACCCCTACCTAACTATGTTATGACACTAGTGAGAGACGCATTAGCAGAGCGTGCTATTTGCATTACTGGGGGGGGATTGCTTTCTCCTGCTGTACTTATAGGGTGCTGACATCATCAGTGTTTAGACAGTGGAATATGCAGCATGTTTTGTGTAGTACTAGTTGCCAAAAGAGACATTTCTCATACACATGGGATTGCACGCACTACTCCCCCATACACAGTCACACACACACTGGGCACTTGCAGGATTCAAACCCATACCTAACTATGTTATGACACTAGTGAGAGGCGCATTAGCAGAGAACGCTATTTGCATTACTGGGGGGATTGCTTTCTCCTGCTGTACGTATAGGGTGCTGACATCATCAGTGTTTAGACAGTGAAATATGCAGCATGTTTTGTGTAGTAAAAGTTGCCAAAAGGGACATTTCTCATACACATGGAATTGCACACACTACTCCCCCATACACAGTCACACACACACTGGGCACTTGCAGGATTCAAACCCCTACCTAACTATGTTATGACACTTGTTAGAGATGCAGTAGCGGAGCGCGCTATTCACATTACTGGTGTTAGATTTTATGAATATAAATCTGAAATTAATTATGTTGTAAATATGCTGAAAGAAAAGGCTTGCTTAAATGCAGAAACAAAGTTTAAGTAAAATGTGATCAGCAGTCATACTAAATGACCATGGCTTGGAAAAGGAATCTGCTGAATGGACATTATTCCCTTACAGACTCAAAGCAGAATATGTATGCAAGAACAAAAATGCAAAATCTGCTTTTTAAGAACAATGACGTTATTCTGCATGGAAAAACAGGATGACAGATGTTTTTATACAAAGATCCAAATAAAATACAGGATGTTCACACTGTCAGAAAAGCTGATCTCTGACAATGTGTTTTCTCAAAAATATGTTTTTCTTCATAAAAAACAGGATATGCTTATCAGCATTGACATAAGAACACATGTTTCTATACACAGATTCAAATAGAATACAGGACAATGTGTTTCCTCAAAAATATGTTTTTCTACATGGACATCAGGACACTGTTACAGGATATTCACACTGTCAGAAAAGCTGGTCTCTTACAAGACATTGTTAAACAAGGAAGTTTAGTATTGTTTCTACAGGATAAGCAATTCTCCAAAATATGTTTAAAAGAGTATATAAAGAGCTGTATAAATCCAGTTGTTTAGGATATGGTAGGAACACATTTGGTGTTCTGAGGTAAATGTTATATCTCTCACATCATCTGTACTATATGAGAAGTAAAGTTGGAACAGTACTTTTAAGCTGCAACGTTTGTCTAGTCTTATTTATTATAAAAGTTATTGGTTACTGCTCTTAAAGACAAGTGCTGCAAAGTATATTCTCTCATCAGTGTATATTCTGCAAGTTTCTGTATGCAACAGACTGTGAATGCAAATATAATCAGACTTTGAATTTTAGCAAGAATCCATCCAGGCAAGAAGCAAGAAGCAAGTAAGCACCATATAATATTTTTTCAATGGCGAGGCAGCTGAGTGACTAGCACCATATAATTTTTCAATGGCAAGCTAGTCTGCATTTGAACCTACAATCTGCATTCAAACACAGGAGGAGTGATGGTAAGCCCTGCAGAGGGTCACTTCAGTTAAATTGCAGTAACTAACATTTGTACGTATGTGTCAATTCTGAACAGAAGTATTCCAGTTTATGCAGCTTGCAGTAGTAAAGTTTTTAGACGTCTACATCCGGAGTGAGACAGAAGTTCCAGTCGCAGTGCCATAATTTCACTAAAGAAAAGGGGGATATCCACTAGCCCATCAGTCCACTGCCTGTTGTGCTTTCCCAGCTTCTCAAGTGACTTTGAAAATTTCCAGCCATCTGCAACAACAGCCTGATCACCTGTTTTCTTGCTCACTGGTAAGACTTTTTCTACGTCACATTTTTAGTATGGTTGCTATTCGACAGTTTTGGATATTAAACAGTCTTGGATATTAGATTAGACAGTATGGATATTTTCATGCATAATTTAAGCAAATGTAAAAAAATGCTATGTTGGTATACACAGCACATTAGTAAATGTAAAACCTTATTAGGGCTGGTTGATAGTAAGGCATTATGCAAATGTATTACAATATTTGACTGGTATCTCAAAGAAAACCATGTGAAATATGACAAATGTTTATTGTGTGCTTCAACAAAAACTGCATTTTGTGTATTATGTCATAAAAAAATATTGCATCATATTGCTAAAAAAATAGTCTGTAAAGACAGATCTGAAGAATTAACTAAGGGTAAAGTGTTTCCATTACATTCTGATGTTGAACAGTTATGTCCTGTCACCACATGTGAGTCAGATCATTTACTGATAGAACCCCTAGTACATTTTGTTACAAAGGAATGTAGTAACCTTCTAAAAGACAGACACAATGAGTTCAGGAAGCTTAGACAAGTTATACATACATCTTTTCAAAAGTGCATAGGAGTTTCAAATTCAGCAGAACAGCTTACTAAAAAATGTCAGAAAGACCATACAATATTACAGGAAACTATTCAACTGCAGTTGCAGGATAAAGAAAATAAATTAGATAAACTGACAAAGACTAAAAACTTCCTGCATACACAGTTAATCTGTGCAAAAGAAATATATTTTATAATATGTTTATGTTTTGAAAATGGTTAAACATACATGGTAGGATGGTAGGATCTGATGTCTGGACAAATCATTCTTAAATGTTTTACTTTCATTCAGTTAAAGCAAGACATCTATCAGTACTACAGTAAAGTAAAGCATATGAATGCCATTCATTAGCATAGTCAAAAGGTAAACAAAACTGTTCTAGTGTATAAAATTAAATAAAAATAGATGAGTAAAAATTTTAAGTCACAAGACATGACTTGCTTGTATAAAGATATACAGATACAAGACAAACATGCAGTGTGTTCCTTTCATATAGAGTACATCTGTTACAATACACAAGAATAACAGGCAGACAACAGCAAATATAAATAATATAAATATAAATGTGTTGGCTAAACTAATATCTATTTTGTTTTTTACAATTTGTTTATAATTATATAGTAACACCAAACAGTTAAAGTTCTGAATTTTAAGAAGAAAATCACAGATGGTATTATTCAAACAGTTTTTGTAAAATTAATGGCAGGACAGTTCAATAGTTAAATAAATAAATAATAAAAAAATACTGAAATCCATGTAAGGTAATTGTAAAATGATGTCTATTTATGTAGTATAAATGCATAGTTATGCAAATCACAATCACATTAAAGGAAAAATGCCAAAAGAATTAACTATAGTTTACAGAGTATGAAATGTGAGCTAAGACCTTCCTAGACTGAATGAATAGTTACAGGAAATGCTGGAAAGATAAGATAAACAACAAGACTGATTGCCAGGCAAGTAGCTTGAGTTTTTCTAAAGCATCATTGTTATTAAAACATAATTGTTAAAATGTTTACAGGGAACACTATTTAGTAATTGTCATAAAATGCCACAATTGTGCATAGATGTCACTGATAATCTGTTTGCAAGTAAATGTTAAAAGGACAAAAAAAAACCTCAGTTGCATCAAGTACAGCCAGCAAATGGGCTATAGTATACATATAGTTCAAATCAATTGTGCAGGAGGGTGTAAATACCTACTAGAGGTAGAGGTAGTAAACAGCAAAAGCTTTAGAAAAAATTATCAAATCAGACAGGGGTCTATAATAATGTATAACCATAGTCTTAGGCTGACATACATTCTATTTTCACAGCATAGGGCAGGTAAACAGTGCTGAAGTACTACAGGGGGAGGGGTACTTTCTCAGTTTTACACTGACTGTATAAGAGGGAGGGGCACTTTCTCAGTTTTACACTGACTGTATAAACAGACTGTGACAAGGGTCTGAAATAAAGCTACATAAAAATAAATAATAAGGGTCTAAAATAAAGCTACAGGAAAAAAAAATATCTCATTCATTCTTGACAATACTCTTTTAGGTAGAGGGAAAAACAGGTATTAGTGTATTAGAAATACTGGTAAACTGGATTAAACCTGACAGGATAAGATATTTTACAAGTTGTTAATAGCTATCATAATGGTTATTATTGTATTGTTTAGAATTAAATTATATTTACAGCCTGTTAAACGTAAAGCTATACAAGAGATGGTTTAAAAAAACAAGAGATGGCTTAAAACTGATTACAGCTATACAAGAGAGAATAAAGATATGCAAAAATGCATAAATGTTTCTAATAGCAAGAATGGTCACTATTTTAATATGTTTTTGGCAAAACAATGTTGGTATAAAAAAGCATGAATATTTTTAATAATTGTTGAGTATGTAGTTTAAAATAACAGGACATATGAATTTGGTGTCAATTCCACTAGATATTTCTAAAGAGACAAACATTTTCCAAGATTTTGCTTAATATTAATGTTATTAAATTTGTAAAATTAGACTAAATGTACTTTACAGTCTTTGTATGTACAAATGCAGAAGAATTCAGTACAAATTAAATGAATGTCTAGTAATAAATATGTGTGAAAAAACAAGTTTTAAAAAATTGGTCCAGTATACCTAGTAAATTGAAATGCATGAACAGCAAACAGTCTGTGTAAATACATACTGTAAAGAATACATTGTGATAAGTTCAAAAGTAATTTGTCAAGTTGTAATATCATTGGTTTTACCACAGGAAAATAACTGCTTTCAAATATTTATTATCTAAGCCCAGTTCAGTGTTTTACCAAGATGTTATTGAGCAGTTCAAAGACATGACCACAATGTTATGGTTAAAATGACATTGAAATTGTGTGTTTTCAGTAGTGTATAAATGCTTGCAGTAGCACATGGTTACTGTCTCTTATAGTTAATTCAACAGTTGCAAAGAGTTAATGAAACAGTTCTAAGTCATAAATTAAATTCTGTGATTGCAAAAGAATAAATTGATCATGTTAAAAAAAAAAAATAATAACATTAAAGCAGACACAGCTCATAACTGATAAAATATTTTCACAGAATGGTCTGCAAAAGAAAAAGTTGTTAAATACATTCAGTTTTGGTAGTAATACTTTAATATCATTGTATTAACTATGTAAAATTGCATTTTGATTTGTTGTATCAAACTAAAGGTTTGTTTATTGTGTTTTCTATATAAAATGTTTTGAGTATGTTTAAAAACAGAGGGAATTGTTAGATTTTATGAATATAAATCTGAAATTAATTATGTTGTAAATATGCTGAAAGAAAAGGCTTGCTTAAATGCAGAAACAAAGTTTAAGTAAAATGTGATCAGCAGTCATACTAAATGACCATGGCTCGGAAAAGGAATCTGCTGAATGGACATTATTCCCTTACAGACTCAAAGCAGAATATGTATGCAAGAACAAAAATGCAAAATCTGCTTTTTAAGAACAATGACGTTATTCTGCATGGAAAAACAGGATGACAGATGTTTTTATACAAAGATCCAAATAAAATACAGGATGTTCACACTGTCAGAAAAGCTGATCTCTGACAATGTGTTTTCTCAAAAATATGTTTTTCTTCATAAAAAACAGCATATGCTTATCAGCATTGACATAAGAACACATGTTTCTATACACAGATTCAAATAGAATACAGGACAATGTGTTTCCTCAAAAATATGTTTTTCTACATGGACATCAGGACACTGTTACAGGATATTCACACTGTCAGAAAAGCTGGTCTCTTACAAGACATTGTTAAACAAGGAAGTTTAGTATTGTTTCTACAGGATAAGCAATTCTCCAAAATATGTTTAAAAAGAGTATATAAAGAGCTGTATAAATCCAGTTGTTTAGGGATATGGTAGGAACACATTTGGTGTTCTGAGGTAAATGTTATATCTCTCACATCATCTGTACTATATGAGAAGTAAAGTTGGAACAGTACTTTTAAGCTGCAACGTTTGTCTAGTCTTATTTATTATAAAAGTTATTGGTTACTGCTCTTAAAGACAAGTGCTGCAAAGTATATTCTCTCATCAGTGTATATTCTGCAAGTTTCTGTATGCAACAGACTGTGAATGCAAATATAATCAGACTTTGAATTTTAGCAAGAATCCATCCAGGCAAGAAGCAAGAAGCAAGTAAGCACCATATAATATTTTTTCAACTGGGTATAATGTCTGCTCCTGACATATGTATAGTGTGCTGACATCATTATGGATGAAGAGGTATGTACATCTGTTACTATCCATCAGTAAGGGGGAGAGCATATCTGTGCATTAACTTTGCACAGGCACAGTGGCCTACTGTACTGTGGAGGCAGACACCAAATACACTGTGGATAGCCTTCTGTATTCCCTAGGGATAACGGTCAGGTATTGCACTCTACGGCCATATGTTTACCTGTCAGATGCACGTATCTGTTTCTCATATACTGTTTGTGGGTCTTTATTGCCATAGCCTTCCCTATCTCTATAAACAACGTGTGTACTGTGGGAGATGTTTGCATATGAGTGGGATCCAGTACTTTACTTATGTCTCTGTTGTAACTTCACTGTGTGCACTGGGCAGATGTCTGTATTGTAGGAGGTTCCTGTGTTAACACATAGAAATGCCAGATATGTGTGTGTACCTGCTGAACTGTGACATGGCCTAAGTGTGTGAGCATGCCCGGTTCAAAGTTTGTATGGCTTCTTGACTGCCACATCTCATTTATCTAAGTGTGCGAGCATGCCCAGTGTGACCTTTCCTTATGTTTGGATCTGTGGACCACCACATTTCTGTTTGTGTGTGGACGCCATCTATATATCACATGTACAGTTGAGTGTTAGACATCAGGTTGTGCTCTTACTGCCCAACTGCTGTGTGTCTGAACCTAACAGGTATTATGCTGTGCCTGCAGGGTCGCCATGGGATAGTTTGCATACAGTTGTCATCATCCTTTCCTGCTGACCAAACAGTTGTATTGTTGTATAGTGTACTGGTGCAAAACTTTCACTGTGGTGGACAGTATAATCGGTTTCAGTCCTATCACTGCTTGTAATGTTTATAGTGAGCACACCAGACTAGTTGAGGGCCAGTTGTGCAGATATGACCATGTTACATTTTGTTCAGATATGGACAGCTTAGTACATGATTGTCCGACATTGTTAATGTATTCCACAACTTGTGTGGACAGTGACAAACAATGGCCATGTGCCCTAGTCCATTTGTAATGCTAGTCAGAGAGTGTTTGTCCTTCAACACACATTTACTGGTGTTTGCCATGACATATGTCATGGTTAGTGTTCTGTGCCTCTGTCCACCCATGACATACAGGTGATATCCAGGATAAACCTGCCATCACCCATCCAGTCATCATGACTCCTCTGGATGACAGTCACTGAGGGACTCCCTTGATATCCTGTAGTGGGAGTTTAGTCGTGAGTGGAGTGAGCTTCTGGGTTGTGGACCAATCAGTACAGCATGTCCTGTTTATGTCTGTGCTGGGGTTCAGGCCTGTCAGCTGCATAGGTCACCAGCATTCAGTGTTTACATGGTGCCAAATGTCCATTGATACCAGGTTGGTCATGGCTCTATACATCAGGCACAGTTCATCTCCAGCCTGGCAGTATGGCACTGTGTGGAGCTGCAGTTACTTTACTCAGGCGACACATGGCATCTGTTACAGCTCTGCAATCCTCCTGGTGGGGTATTTGTGTGGTCATTCCAGTTGCTGCAGGTGTCTGCTATGGTACATCCCTGAAGGGCCATTGTACACAATTGTGAGGCTGCTGATGGATGACTGGAGAGGCACATTGACCTTCCCTAACCAAGCTGTGCTTACCTTCATGATTAGGTGGGTATATGTTATGTTTCTGTAACCACTACAGACACATGGTTTTCACATGCAGGATATGTGTCACCTTGTGTCCCCAGGTCTCTTATTGCTCCTGATGTACTTACTGGGTTAACACCTATGTGGTAATTTCTGGCCATGTACTGTGTTTCCACAGGGGTTGACTATACCCTATTCTGCATTTAGCTTGTTGACATGGCTGTGGCACCACTTGTGTATTTCTATGTGTGCCTTTTGTAGGTTGCTTGTGTCAGCTGGAGGGTCCGATATGGTGGCCAGTTTGTCGTCCTCTGCAAACCTTTTCAGAGTCCTTCCATGTTGGCCTGTACCTATGTGACATATATAGCATAAAAGAGGGTTCCCAGGACCATGCCTTGTGGGATGCCAGTTGTACCTGGTTTGCAGTCTGCCATGGCTACAGCATGTCTGCCAGGTCAGTTCTGTCCTTGAGCTGGTTTGCAACCCATCTACTTGCATAGGGGTTTATAGTTAGGCTGGTGAGCTTATCTGTACCACCAACTAGGGTATTGTATGGAAGGGTTTAGCAAGGTCCAGATAGGCTGTGTGATCGACATTCCCCACATCACTGGGCTTGGTGCATGTTTCACATGAGTCAGACATGTGTACGGGTCAGGATCTGCCCTATGACAGCCACACTGGGTAGGGTCCAATGTCTGTAGGTACCCAATCTCGTTATTCGTGGGATCCATGATCATCCTCTACATTACTTCGCCAACCTAGATATTCGGGGTTGAGGGGTGATAGTTTGCAGTATCCACTCAGGCACCCCCTTTGTGTTGTGGGACCACTGTTGCTGTACACTCTTTGGGTACATATCCTGTGGTAGGACTGATAGTGCACAGTAATGCTATTTGCTGTTCCATTCTTCTTACAGTACTTGTTGGACACAACCCAGGACACCATCTGGTACCATTGATGCTGTGTGCTGTGCTTTGTGGATGCTGGCTCTTACCTCAGCATCTGCAATGTTGGGGGGCCAGCACTCTCCTGGGATAGATATTTGGCAGTTAGGTGCTGGTGGGGAGTTTGCAAAGAATCTGTTAGGTAGGATGTTGGCAATGTGTGTGGGTTTGGTGTATTGTTTGTGATATTAGAGTGCTGCAGAGCATATCTGTGGATTACCACCATGGTTCCTACCATCAGGTAGGACAGCTGTGTAATAATCCTTTGTGTCCTGCACAATGTGTATCATCATAGGTTCATAGGTTCATACTAGGCTATCTGCCCTGGCCTTGTTTGAGCATGGACAGACTGTGTGTGGGTCTCAACACCCCTTGCAATGTGCATATCATGCCCACATAGGGTTTACTTTCCTAGATGTGACACAGGGATGGCCCCCAATGTACACCTGCTATCTCCCATGCACTTCAACGGATTTCTCTTGTTGAGTTTGTGTGTGGAGCTCAGCCTATCATGGACTGGGATTCTGTTCCAGAGTGTCCTGAGCCTCTGGGTTATGGATCTGTCCCTCCAGCACATTCTATTAATCTATGTGTAGAGGTTCAGATATCTCACTGTGGTGTGTCTGCTGGATATGGGGTTTCTGCAGTGGAGCATGTCCATTCATTCTGGATTGGGCATGGCCTTGTACATCAGGCATACATCACCTCTGACTGTGCAGTATGCATCTGAATTGGGCTGTGGTTTCTTCAGCCAGGCTGCAGATGTCCAATGTTTGGACCCTTTATCCTGTTGGTGGGGTACATTTGGGGTCTTTCTGACTGCTGCATGTGTAAGGTAAGGTACATGCGGACTGGGGCATAGTTGTCACATATGGGCCTGATAAGGGAAGGGTATGGGGGCACAGTGACCTCTGTAGCTCTACATGTGCATCCTTTCATATTAAGGTTGGCAATATAGCAGTTCTTCCTGGCCACCTTGGCAAAGTGCGTGTCACATGACAGGTTACCGTCCACTTGTGTCCCTAGGTCCATGACTACTTCTTCCATACATAATGGATTGCCACCTATGTCATACTTTGTGTGTGCCTTGTTTGGTATTTGTTGGGACATTCATACTCTGACGTGTCTTCAGGAAGGCTGGCTGGGGTACCTGGGTTTGTGTGTGGGGTCTGTAGCAGGCTTCAAACAGGTACACAGTTTGAGACAGTGTTACTCGCCTGTGGATAGTCCATGCTGCTTCTTGCTGTGGTACCAACCTGGGGGTGTGGTTATTCTTGATAATTACTGGTAGCCACACTCCTATTGTCGTGTGTTCCATGTTTTGGAGCTGTAGAACATGGTATGAGGCATAACCTTGTAGTATTAGGGTGCTCTTCTGGGCCTTGCCCAGGTTTCTGTTACAGAACACATATTACCATTCTCCATGCTGTGGTGGGTTTGGTCTGCATGCACCTTGCAGGTTAGACTTCTGGCACTGGGTAGCATTACGTCCAGGTTATTATCCCTTGTGCTACCTATGTTGGTGGGTTTGTGTTTCCAGACTTACCTATTCCAGGCACAGTGGGGGTGACAGCAGCCTTTGCCAGTATCTACACAGCCAGGTGTGCTGGGTGCGTGCCATCCCTAGCAGGTGGGGCATCATGTCTTGCTCGGCATGTCAGCCCAGGCTGTCAGCCATGTGTTCCCCTTGCTAACAGCAATACCTCAGCCAATTATTGTACTTGATCTTGTTGTCTTCATAGTGTGGCATCATGCTTGGTAAGGGTGAGATGTTAGGTTGGGTCTTCATGTTTGCATATACTAGATGGTGTTACATTGCTTAATACATGGCAATCATGCCTCAGGTGGTGCTGCAGGGCTGCCTCTGTCGGATGCACATACTACACTCCCTGTACATGTTTGAGAGCAGGTTATGTCATTTTAGGCATCCCTGTTACTATATGAGTGAGTCAGAGAGGGGTATCATTCCCAGGGTTCCTACTGAGCCAGTGTATGTGCTATGCGTTGCCTCTTTACCAAGGCCAAGGCATACTGGGCATGCCTCCTTCTGCCTACTGGGGCAGGCTCAGTTTGTTCCTCCTCCGAGTCACGCTCTGCCTGTGATGGCCTTGGCAATGGTGGGGGGCTGTTTGGCCCGGCCCTATGCTGGTCCTGCTGCAGCTGTTTTCGCAGGATCATATTATGTAGCATAGCACATACCATGACAATTTGGGTACATGTAGTTGGTGAGTACTGCAAGGCTCCACCAGATGTGTCCAGACACCGGAACTGTGACTTGAGCAGCCCAAACACACGCTCTATTACATTACGTGTTTGTGCGTGTGCCTCATTATGGCTTTCCTGTTAAGGTGTGTGTGCGTTTCTGATGGGTGTCATCAGCCACAGCTCCAGTGCATAACCTGCATCCCCCACTAGGTGTCCATGTGGGATGTCCCCATTGGCAAATGTCTGGTACAGCTGCGTCAAATGCCAGATATGGGAATCATGGTAGCTCCCAGGGCAGCCAGCACACACATTCATTATTATGCCCTGGGCATCACACATGACCTGGCAGTTGATGGAGGGGAAGCTCTTGTGGTTAATGTAGGCCCTACCCTGCTTACCGGCTGGTGCTTTGATGCATATGTGCATGCAGTCTATTGCACCCACAACCTCAGGGTATTCCGCTATTTGCTGGAAGAGATGCATATTGCTGGCCAATACCTCACGGGCATTGGGGAAATATACATGATCACCGACATGTGCTGACATGGCATCCAGGAACTGGTGCAGTACCCTGGAGGCTGATGCCTGTGATATCCCCATCACATCACCAGTTGGTCTCTGGAAGGTACCTGTTGCTAGTATTCTTAGGCCAACACATACCTTGGTTTCCACTGGGATGGGTTCCCCTCTGTTGGTTCTGTGTGTGAGGTGTGGCCTGCACAGCTCGACAATTTGCTGCAGGAGGTCTCTGTCCACTCTATAGCGCTCCACTATCTCCAACTCATGTAACCCCTGGTAGGTGACCCTGGGCCTGTACACTCTTCTCCGTCTCCTCACTGTGGGTTGTCTGGCAGCATTTCCATTGTCACCACCCTCAGCAAGTCTCCTATGTCTCCTTATGACAGCTATGGCAGCCCCTAGCATGTTTGGTCTGAGTGCAGCTTTTTCAGTTTTCACTTCTACTAGCTTACTCCTGTCTTGCAGTATCTCTTGAGAGAAACATACTGCAATGCTGTTTGCAGTGTTTTAAGTGCTGGGCTGGGCTTGTATTCTGCCTGTGTAATTGCCTGCTTCTAATTGTTTTCACCTGCTACCTCTACAGGTATTCCCTGCTAGTTTCCTACTATTTCTCCTGCTTCCTTTTCCTCTCTGTTTCCTCAGGAGGGAGCAGTGCACATACCAGCGAAAACACGCTCACAGTGGCTACCACGCGTGCACACATGCTTACACGGACTAGGATCTGCTTATTTGGGTTTAAACGCGCGCACACCAGCGCAAACAGGTTTACAGACCTTTAAACAGGCTCCTACATGCTTACTCTGCCTTACACGCGCGCACTCTGTATTACTCGCGCCTCCCAGCACACACACGCGTGCATGCACGTACAGCAAGAAACTTTGGTGTTGGCCACAGTGTACACCTTCCATTTCTTGACTTTCCCATGCTTATCTCTTGACACTCCTCTTTTTCTCCTGTGTGATTGATATGTTTCACATACCACTTTGCTCCAATGAGCTTGCTTTCTTCCTGACATTCCCCCTTGTGATGTCACCTATCTCCTACTCTGTTACTCCCCCTTATCTAACTCTTACACTACACGGACTGTGCTCATTTGCTATGTGACAGTGTGATTCACTATCCTACCATTCATTTACATAGGATTGCCTACTAATGCTTAGTTACATGTCTTACACTCAGCTTCCCCCCTTAGCAACCACTAGACGGTGGCCATGTTGTTTTTGGTCTGCTAGTCCCTGCATTGAAAATCCATGCATTACATAAAACCCACATTTGTGGGTTTCTAACCTTCATTTTTCAGTTTTATATAGCGCAGCCCATTTGCGCGGGGCTGCGCTGCGTTTAAACATCGCCGATCTCCGAAAAAAAATTATTTTTTTTCATGTTTGCATCAGTTTACCATGCCAATGGCCACATATTTGGCCATTGGCATGCTGTCTGTAACATTTGCACACTTTATTTGGAGCTGTCATGGCTCCGTTGTGTTATTTGCAGTAACGTACTCAGTTGTCAACTGAGTACATTTCTGCAACTAACACGACTCTTACACGGGCTGGTTTCAGCTTCATGGATTGCTAATCTACCTCATTTGCATGCCTTTCGGCTGCAAGTGGGGTGATTAGCATATCCACGCCCTGCCCGTGTAAGAGTCGTTTTAGCTTTCTCTTACATGGGATTTTGGGCTGTTCCTGGATCGCAATGGCTGCATGGAGTCTTACACGGCTCTTAGACTCCGTGCAAGCCATCGTGAATCCTGCCCATGATCTTTTTGAATCTTGGGGATAATACATATTTAAATGCAGACCATTTTTGCTTATGGTGATATATTGTTTTGTGTTTTGCCTCAAAAAGTCAACTATCTGAGATTTAATAATATCCTCATAATGCACAAAATTATAATTTATAGCATTCTATTCTTTAGCTTGGGTTTAGGCTTTTGTGAAAGGGATAGAAACAGTGATCTAATATTAAATGGGGATAACCTTTAATTTTGGAAATAAAAATACAAATTACACTTAAGGTGAAAAATAATCTATTCTAGAATACATTTTATGCTTAAGATCCATGTGAGTAAACCAGGTTTTAATTAATATTTTGTCCTTCAGCATCCTGTAACTCAAAATTTGCCATATAATTTCTTAACAAATATGCATGCCCAGTGTTGGATATACCTGCAATAACATTTTTATCATATAAGATTTTGTCCTGCAGTATGTTAAATTCCCCACAAACAGTATGCAACTCACCTGCATCTTAATCAATGCTGCTGATAGCTCTTTAAGAAATTCTGAATAATATGCAAAGGAAAAAAAACAGCTGGAGAGTGCAGAGGCAAGGCGTCCATCTGCTTCACTGGTGTCATGGGTTCATGAATGGCCTTGGGATGCTAGTAGGGCTGACTGGTGGGAGGGATAAGATGAAATGGGCATACTTCAAAGGATCGAAATTTCACAACATCGAACCTCTAATCATCGAAGACCAGAAGATGGAAGTTGTGAAATATCGAACAGAAAAAAATCTAATAGGCGAAAACATCTCCTTTCATGTTTTTGCAGGGGGTGAGCCCCCCTGTACCCCCACACCCCCTGATACTTAAATATATCAGCTCTGAGATTGCACTGCAGTGAAGAGAATGGTAAATTTGCTGTTCCGCACTGCACAGAGATCTTCATTCACAACGTTCAATGTTTCACAACTTCAATCATCTGGTCTTCACAGATCAGAGGTTTGATGTAAAATTTTGATTCTTTGAAGTAGACCTGGTGAAACAACTAATGACATCTCTCTTGTACTGGCGGATAGTAAGAAAAACATCTTGATAACTGGGTGACCTCTGGTGATGACCATGAGCCTCACAGGATATCCCAAGATCTGATTGAAGAGATGAAATAGGCAAAAATTGGAGAATATTATTGCTAGAACTGAATTCATCATCAAGTCATGGTGAGTACCTTCACATGGTAGACCCCATTTTTGCAAAATCTCACCAAGACAAAACTGATATATAGATTATTTTTATATATACTGGAGAAAGATAAGTCAAAAACAAAAGAGTAGACTGGGTGCACAGGTCCCAGGATAAAAAAAAATGTCCACTTCTGGTTTAAGCACTGATGCCAGCACTGAAAAAAGGCAGTGTAGAGTCCTTGGGAGATGCCAAAATTCCTACTACATGGTTAGGTCAGGCTCATGAGAGGCTGGTCCCATGTAGTTGAAGGAAGAAGTAGTCCGCAAAAACATAAAAACTGATAAGCCAACCAAGAGGCATAGAGATGATAAACTGGACTGCTGAGGATAAGGAAGAAATTATTAATTGTTACTATTACACAAGAAGGCCAACATTTACAGACAGAGGATATGTAGCAAGAGTAACAGAGAAATTAGAGGAAATAAAAATGTTTGCCCAAGAAAAACTGTCAAAAGCTGCAAATAAACAAGTTCTTTAGTGCAGCAGATCATGGAAAAACATTATGTAGATGAGAAGTTGTCACCTAGAAAAATAAGCAGCAGGGGAAGTGAGAAAAGATAGTAAAAATACAGTTGTGTAAGCTGAACTTACCATAACAGCTGATGTTTGAATGATCACTGTTGCAATAGCCTTATCTATATGGGTTATATCCTACCAAGGATGTTACAGCCGGCCAGCTTTCAAAGCATCAGGGTACATTCCATGCACCCAATCTTTCAAGCAGCTTGAGTTCTGGTGACTAAAAGACAAGTTTGATCTCAAAGCCCTTCAGTACTTTCCTGCCAGCAGAGAGAGAGAGAGAGGAAGGCTGAGCACCGAAAGGACAATGCTAGGAAAAACAAAAAGTAAATGTCCATACCGTGGCATTTAAAAAAGGAAAATGGATGGAAGGAGTAGGTGCTACAACAGTGATCACTTGAACATTTACTGTTATAAGTTTACTTACACAATTGTACTATGTTCATCATATTGATCATTGCTGCAATAGCCTTAGTTATATGGATAATTACCACAGATTACTATATTTCGGAGGTGGAAGAAGAAGAAGAGTCCAGGAGCCTCTGGAGAGTGGTCCTTGCAAAACCTGCTTGAGACTTAGAGAAGGAATCAAGCTTATAGTGCTTTACAACTGTAAATACAGAAGACCAAGTTGTAGCTTCTAGAATACTTCTAGAATCAATCCCTTTTCAAAAAGCCATAGAATAAGCCAAGGTTCTGGCAGACTGGACCTCAACTCTGCCTGGAAAAATGTTGTGGTGAGTACAAAAGTAATAGCCTTAGACAACCATTTGGAAATAGTCTGTATTGCCACAGGTTGCCCCTTCTTCTTACCGTCACAAGAAAATAGCAGATCTGAAAGATATAGTTCTGTTAAGATGGTACCTGAGTTGTCAGTTGACATGCAAGGTATGGAGTATTCTTTCTACATTATTTTTAAGACTATAAAGAAAATGGGTGACTGGATAGTTTGGCTTACGATAAACTTGGATACCACTTTAGGCATAAAAGGCAGATTAGTTTGCAAAGAAACCCTGTCTCTGCAGAAAATGAGATAGGGTTGACTCACCATGAGAGCCTGCAACTCAAATGCTGTTCTTAAAGGGGTCAGGGGAATCAGTAAAACTGTTTTACATGTTAAGTACCTCAAATCAGCCAGATTACCTGGTTCAGATGGAGCAAGTATTAGCTTCTGTAACACAAAATTAAGATTCTCAAGAAGGGGCCCAATCCCCTTTTCAAAAACATTTTGACATGAGAAAGCATTGAAAGAGAAGGGAGTTGGAGTTGGTATAATGGCTAAGGTGTTTACCTTACAGACACAAGGTACTGACTTTGATGCTCACCTATGAAAGGGGAATTGACCAGGCTGAAATGTCTCACATGGATGGTAGTACTTGCCTATGACTCCATAGGCAGATATGTTGAAATGGCCAATAAATGAACCTTGATGGAGGAGTAAGAAAGGCCATAGGGAAGTAACAAACGCAAATATGTAAAACCAGTGAACAACTAGCCTTGAATGGATGCTGGTTATATTATTGTTGGCACCAATTAGAAAAAAAATTCTATTCTGTAGTATATGATTTTCTAGTAGCAGGCATTCTTGCCTCCATTAGTACCTGCTGCATGTCCTCTGAAACAGGTGTCTAAAGGAAATAAGACCCTATCATCCAGGCAGTCAGTTGAAGTTGATTTGGGTTGGAGTGTATCAAACACCCCCTGATCTTCTGTAAGGATGCTTGTGGTAATTGCCCCTGGCCATTAACAAACGAAGGAAGACCCCCTATTACCTGGTCCAGAAAGAGTTTCACCACAAAGATCTTGGGGGATACCTTTTGAATCTTCAAAAGTACCCTGGATATCTGTGGAAAGGGTGGAAAAGCATAGAGGAACATTCCTGTCAAAGATAATTAAAAAAGACATCTGTTTTCCAGCCCTTTTAGCATGGAATCCTGGATCTGAATCTTGCCAGCTGATTATTTAGAGATGAGACAAATGGGTGTACTAGAGGAATATCTTGGAAGACCCCCTGATCTAGTTTACACACTTAAAGGTTTGCCCTGTCCTGTTCAGCTTGTCTGCCACACAGTATTGCTCTGACGAAATCTAAGATGCCTGTTGCATGAGATTATTCTGTGAAGCTATATGCCAACAAGCGAATTTCTGTAAAGGCAGTGATTCCAGGAGGTGAAAACAAGCAGAAAGTCAAATCACCCTTTTATTTCGTTTCGTGTGATTTGACTTTCTGCTGGTTTTTACCTCCTGGAATCACTGCCTTTACAGAAATTCGCTTGTTTGTTTGGTCAGTGTTTTTTCTCAAGCTATATGCCAAACTAACATGGCTAGTCTGAAAGGGGGTATGACATAGTTTTCCCCTGCTTGAATATGTACCATGTGACTGTGGTATTGTCTGAAACAAATTGTCGAGGTGCTAGGGACCAAAGATGATTCAGGGAGTTGAGTACCTTGATAAGGGCAAGCATCACTTTCATATTTATTTGTATCAGTACTAGGTGTCCCCTACACCTTGCACTATTATCCCCCTGAACCTGCTCCCCAAGCAAAGTTCAAGATGTCTGAGATGACTGAATGCTTTGGAATAGAGAGGGATAATGGGAGACATGAATATGGGGATATTTACTGTTTCCACCAAGTGTTTTTCTGTTGACAAACCTCAGCAGTGGAATTTGAAAAGACAAGGGATGTTGATGCTGGGACCCAAAGAGATTTCGGATACCATTTTATCTTTCTTATATGGAGTCTTGCCCGGGTTATAATGAGAATCATAGATGCCATGAGAACCAAAAGCCTACGTTATTCCTCCATACTGACTGAAGTCCGAGTTGAAAGCCTTACACACAGATCTAGATATAAATCTATTCTTCCTGTAGAAGGAAAGCTCTTTGAAACTGAGGTGTCCAGCTCACACCGCAGGAGCAGAATCCTGTGTGAAGGAGTCAGAAAGGACTTTTGAATGTTCTCTTGGAATTCCAGCTTGTGAAAGTGATCTCTCATCCAAGTTATAGATTCCTGACACTTTGAAAAAGACTCATCAGAGTTAACCAAGTCATCTAAACATGGAAAAAAGAAAATTCTACACCCTACAACTAGATATACCTAGAACTAGGCACTTAGTGAACACTCTTGGTGCAGTAGATAGTCCAAAGAGTAAAGCAGAGAATGGATAAAGTGATCCAGACACAAAACTTGAAGTCTGAATGTAAAGGTATGCAAGGATAAGCATGTTTTAAATATACAGCTACCAAGAAACTTGGATGAGGAAGAAGAGGTAAGCAGATTGTAAAATGACATCATTTTGAAGTTATACGCTATCATAAACATGTCTAAGAAGAAAGATCCAGAACTGGTTTCCAAGCATATTTTTGCTTTGGCACTAAAAGCATCCTTGAAAAAAAAAAAAAAAAAAAAAGTTTCCCCCTTGGGAAGAAGAGACTGGTTCTCTCACTCCCAGAACAATATGTTATGAATGACAGGTGGAAATAAAAGTGTCTGGACTGGTAGATGAGGAATAACCTCTTGGCAAGGAGGAATATTGTCTCACTGCCATCTATAACCATGATTAATGATCTTCAGAGTCAATTTGTCAAACTATTTGTTTTTTGGGTGTTCCTGAATTCTTTTTAGAACACCCTAGCCATCATGCCAACACTGGATGGGTTAGACGATCCTTAAAAATTAGAAAAAGTAGGGAAGAAAATTTTAGAGATTCCCTGATTTAACTTACCCCTTTCATCACACATTTGGATCTCTTCTGCATCAAAGGAACCAAAAAGTGAATCTCTACCAAAAAGAGAAAATAAAATCTCACTATTCCCATCCTCTTTGGTGGTTCTGAGAATGCAGCCAGGCAAACCTCCTCAAAACAGTACCAGAGGCTAAAGCCCTGGACAAATTATCAACTGAGTCATACACACATTATAAACATAGAGCAGTGACTAGTACAGCAGAAGAAAGTAATTAATTTAAAGTAAATGTTTCTTCAAAAGAAGAAACTACAGATCAAACATTTCTCATTACTTTCACAATTAGTCAGAATAAACATTAACATGTAAGCCAGGCAATTCAAAATTCTGAAAATCAAAGTTGCAGAAGCATGCGGTATTTTCCATACCCATCAATAATCTTCCCCATCCTTATCAGAAAGAGTAGAATTGGAATTAACTGTTCAGCAGTAGTAGGAAAAACTAAAGCTATAGCTGCTGTGTCAGATTTGGAGAGAGTGTATAAAAACTTAAAAAGACGGAGGAACTTTATACATTCTGTCTGCCTTTGTAGGAGCAGCAGGCTGGGTATTAGGAAAAATACAGGCACACACACACACACGCGCACACGCACACACACACCCTGAAAGAACTGGAAGAAATGATGAAGGTTCAAGAAAGTCCTTCTGTAACAGCTCATAAAACTTTCTGAGGCACTGAGAATACTGAGAATCTCCAATGTACTCCCACTGAAATCACTGGCACATTCTGGAAAGTCTCAAAGAGACAGGAATCCCAAAGGAGATTCATAAACTGAGCTGTCCTTAGAGTCTGACTCAGAAAACTGAGCAGAAAACTTGTATCTTCCCCTTATTTTCCTGTCCATATTCAGAATTTTGAATCTCTTAAGGAAAGGAGGTATCAACAGCCTGAAGAAAACATTGAGCCAGACCCAGTAAACTACTCCTATCTAAGGAAGATGAGTTGACACGTTTAGTTTTCTGTTTTTTCTTGACAAAAAAATAGGGCCAAAAGTGTTATACATGGCAGCAGTAGCTTCCCCAGGGATGGGCACAACATTCTGACAAAACAGGAAAGCCTTCCCTGTTTCCTTTCCACTGACCAACAAGAGTGGCTCTCCCTTGCCCTGTGAGGGGATCCCAACAGCTGCAGAGGATGTGGCTAACTCCCAGTCCATAGTGTCTGTAGGTGCTACTTCAGGGGGACCTGGAGTAAAAAAGTTACTTACCTGTGTCTGAGAAATTGTTACCCTGCTGGGGTGACAAAGGCTGTTTGCTTAACTTTTTCTTTTTGTGTATGGAAGAAGAACTCACCTTGGGACAAGCTGTTCAATGGTCAAGCTGAAAATGGTGCCTCTTTCTTGGGAAAAACACGCAGCAAAAGCAAGAAAATTTTCAAAGTCATAAAAGTCACTTTTCTCACAAGAAAACTCAGCAAAAGTACTTTAAAACACTGACCAGAACCAAAAAGTAAAATAAACACAATTTCTCCACAGAAGAAAATGTTTTTTTAAATACTTTAAATGACTTTTAAACTGACAGGAAAAAAAGAGCACTCTCATGTAAAGGTACAGTGCAGTTTTGTGACAGCCCATTAAACACAAACTACTAGCTTTAAAATAACTTACATGAAGAGGAAAGTGTTAATAATCAACAAAAATAATTGAACAGAATTTTTTTCCCCTAAAGGGAGCTTATCTTCCCAACAGAGGAACAGCACAAGCTGACTGTTGATTCTCAGAGGCCTCAGAGGAGCATACTCTTCAGAGGCAGTAAAGCTCTGAAGGGCTTTGCACTCAAACTTGTCTTTTAGTCAGCACAGCTCAACCTTTCTGACAGTTTGGGTATGTGGAAGGTGCTCTGAAGCTTTGGAAACTGGCTGGCTTTTACATCCTTGGCAGAATATAACCATACAGCTAAATCTACTCAGCATATGGTGAACATACATGAACCAGAAAGCATTGTCAACAGTGATGAAATTTATATCACATGGGATCACCCATGACCAACAATTAAAAAAAAATAGATGCAAGAAAACCAAATATAGTAGTCCAAGAAAAAAAAGACAAAAGTAGCATTGTTCAGTGAAATTGCTACACCCAATGATTATAGTGTCTTATCTACTGAGAAACACAAAGTTTTAAAATACCAGGATTTGCTAGTGCAAATGAGAGTAATGTGGAAGACAGATACCCAGGAGGTTCCAGTAGTAGTAGTAGTAGGAACAACAGGACTAATAAGAAGGAATTTACAATCATACTTAAATATGTTACCAAAATGTGTAACTTCATATGAACTGCAGAAGGAGGCAGTTCTGGGCACATTGGGGGTACAAAGAAGAGCACTCTTTGCTAACATCAAAGAATGAAGCGTTACTGATTCCATGAACTTTAATTATGCTCTGACTTAGGAATTAGGTCCATTACTGTCAAGATATGTAAAAATCCTAAGCATTTGGAGAAATGAAACTGAGGATGGCAATGACATCCTGATTTCATTATCCTAGCCAACTCCACAGCTATGGTGATTGTCTGGTTGTTATAAGAATGATGGGTGGCAATGCTGTATTCTCATTTCTCTCCATCAGATCTCTCGCTACCTGTGTCTAATAGAAAGTTCAAAAATAAAAAGGCAATAAAACTCAAAAAACAATAGATAAAAGGCAAAAGGTTCACATTGGAACCACCCACCACTCACAAGCAGAACAAGAAGCGGAAATGACTGCCTCTATGAGCGAGGTGGCTCATACTGGAGATGCAAACAGAAAAACCTGCATTATTATCAAAAATAAGGATGGCGACTTCAATATTTTTAACTTCTCTTCCATGGATGTATCTAATGATGTTGCAGACCTTGTAGCATGAGGATTAAACTTTGTACCAAGTAGAAAAGCAGACCTAGCAAGGACCTAATTGATTTTAAAGTGTTCCTGTGTAAAACCAATGTAACTTTATTAGCAGGTAAGAACTCAGTTGAAACTAATGACCAGCTTAGAGTGACAAGCACTTTTAACCTGCCATTACACCCTGTGTTAGCTTTACTTGACCAAGTGTGTGAACTGGATTTAAGAAACTGTTTTAATAATAAATCCAGGGTCCAAAAAAGTAGTAACTTAAACAACTCTGAATGGGAACTACTTAATTTTTTAAAACATTCAGATGTCAGGATTATGAAGCTTGACAAGGGTGGTGGGCTTGTACTCATGGACAAGCATGATTATAAAGCAAGAATGTTAAAGATGCTGTTTACTGACAGTTATGAACTTGTCACAATGAATGAATTAAGTCTTTAGTGCTTATAAGAGAATTAGGTCCTGTATTACCAACTTGTTTATTGATGGGCAGATTGATAAACAATTTCAGAATTACTTTGACATGCCTTCTCCATTAATCCCAGTTATATCTGGCATCCCAGAAATGCACAAGGACTTAAATAACCCACCCTCTGCCCAACAGTGGGCAGTAGGAATTCTATTACATATGCTTGTGCCAAATTTGTAGATGAAAAATTTAAGGTGTTTTTAAAGAATGAACCCCAGATATGCAAAGACTCTTGGGCTTTCCTTGACCGTATTAATGCATTAACCTTCAAACCAAATTTTAATTTTGTCACTATTGATGTTAGGGACTTGTATACTGTAATACCACATGATTTAGGCATATAGTATGTGACAGAATTTTTGATCACTAAAGAAGCCCAGAATGACATCATTATACTGATTGAGCAATTGTTGGATATTGTGTTCGTAAACAATTACATCTATTTTGAGGACCAATACCTTTTACAAAAAAATGAGATTGTTATGGGCTCCCCATGTGGGGCAAGTTTTGCTAACACAGTTATGGCTTTGTGGGAGCAAGAATTTTTGTTTAAGAACCCAGTTTTGAAGGACCACATATATTATTATACCCTTTACCTTGATGATATTTTTATCATCTTTAATTGGGATTCAAAAGTAGTGGAAGAATTTCTAGATTTCCTTAATGGAACGTCTGAATTTTTGGAATTCACGTAATCAATTCCACACCAAACCTATTTCATTTTTAGATGTAAAATTTATTTATTTTTATTTATATTTGTTGACCGGGAGTGTCCGACTGGGTGTAGGTCCATTTTCAGCGGAGGCCCGCGGAGAAAAGCTCCATAGTTAAAATAAACAGACAGTAGTTACATTGGATTACATAGTGATTAACAATTTACATAGCAATTACTTAACAACATATTTACAGATGAAGAACATAGTACATCAGTAGACAACTAGAATCTTTATCTGTGAAGTACATAACAGACATTAACAAATGTTAAAATAAGAAGTTCCTGCTGTATAAGTACTAGGCTTATGAGCATCTGAGCTTGCTATAATCAAGGTAGTTAGTGGAGTGGAAAGAAAGGTAGTGGTTGGATGGGGTGGGTGATATTAGAGTGGGAGTTGCAAGGGCATAGCCAGCATGTTTTTAGGTGAGCTTTTAGTAAAGTTTTGAAGTGGGTGCATGATGGTACGGAGGTAATTGTGGGTGAGAGGGAGTTCCATAATTTGGCTATGGTGCAAGAGAATAGTGCTTCACCAGCAGAGGTATTGGCTTTAGTGATCTGCAAGTGATTTTTGTTGCTGGATCTTAGTGGTCTGGTGGTGCGATAGGGTTGGAGTAGATTCTGGAGGGATGGGACATTTAGTGGACGGTTTACTAGTTTGTGGGTGAGTGAGAGTTGATACCATTGAAGGAGGTGAGGGAGTTCAAGCCAGCCCAGTTCAGCAAGTGAGAGACAGTGGTGACTACGGTAGGATGCCCCTGTGGCGAATTTGGCAATTTTGTTGTAGCAGGTCTCTAGCTTGTTTAGATCGCATTGCCTTAGGTTGGTATATATTGGAGAGGCATAAAGTAGGGTGGAGATAAGGTGGGAATTTGCTATTGAAATCTTTGCTGCTTTGGTGAGAAGATGCTTATTTCTGTATAATGCTCCTAGTTTTTTGTGGACTTTTTTTATGGTCATGGATATGTGAATGTCAAATTTTAGTTTATTGTCTATTTCCACTCCTAGCAATTTGGTGTGTTCAGTTGGGTATATAGTGGTGTTGTCTTTTGCTGTGATGTTAAAGTGAGAGTTGTTTTGAGTATGTTTGGTGGGTTGGAAGATGAGTAGTTTAGTTTTGTTTGGGTTGAGTATTAATTGGGCATCGGATAACCAAGTTTCAACAGAGGAAAAGGCTTCCTGTGTGACTTTTTGCAGTTTGGGTAGGGACTGGGCTGAGCAGATGATGGTCGAGTCATCTGCATATTGTATGCGTGTGCCATGTGTGGTGGCAGAGGCTAAATTATTTGTGAAAACAGAGAAGAGTAGGGGTCCAAGGATGGATCCTTGGGGAACCCCTATGGAGACAGGTAGTTGGGGAGATGTGTCATTCTGCCATACAACGGATTGTTGGTGGTCAGACAGGTAATTCTGAAACCAGTTGGTGACTGATTGTGAGAAGGATAGGTTATTGAGGACAGAGATAAGTTGTTTGTGTGGGACCATGTCAAATGCTTTAGATAGGTCTAGGAAAGTAGCAGAGGAGAGATAGCCATTGTTTTTATGCTGAAGGATAGTGTTAGTAAAGGAGAGTAAGGCAGTGGTGGTGCTATGGTTTGGTCGGAAACCATGCTGAGTATTGGAAAGGAGGTTGTTAGTAAGGAGGTAGTCTGAGACCTGAGAGTGTATGCATCTCTCTAGTATTTTAGAGAGTGGAGAGAGAATAGCTATGGGGCAGTAATTGGTTAGTTCTGTGGAGGGGAATTATATGTGATACTTTCCACAGTGTGGGAACATAACTTTCTGACAGAGATCGGTTAATCAAGATGGATACTGGGTAGGCCAGAGCATCAGCTGCAATTTGTAGGTATTCACTTGGGAGGTTGTCTGCTGCTAATTTGGTGGGTTTAAGTTTAGTTAAGAGTTTTTTTATGTTGGAAGTAGGTACAAGAGAAAAAGAGAAGGCAGTGGGGAGATTAGTAGTTGAAGGTGTGGGTTGGAGGGGAGGGGAGGGAGTTGTGTTGTTTAGCTAGTGATAGTATGGTTTGTGTGAAGTGTGTGTTGAATGAGGTAGCAATATTTTCTGAGGAGTGAGGGATGTTAGGAGGAGGGGTACTGACTTTACCTGGGTGGAGGATGGAGTTTATGGAGGACCAGAATTGTTTGGGGCTGTGTTCGGAGGAGTCCAGGGCAGACTGGTAGTATTGGAATTTGTCCTGTTTTATTAGCTTTTTGACTCTATTGCGTAGTTCTAGGAATTTCTGTCTAGTTGAGGGGGTCTTGGTTTTGCGCCAGTGCTCCCAGGCTTTATCCCTGTTTTTCATTTCTGACTTAGTGGTTTTCTGTAGCCATGGGGAGGGTTGTGCTTTGATTCTGGAAAGTCTTATGGGGGCATGGTAATTAAGGATGCTCAGGAAGGTAGTATTAAAAAATTAAACTGCGTCATCAAAACTGAGGTACTTTAGAGGATGCCAGTTACATTCTTTGAGGGATGAGATAAATGTGAGTGGGTTAAAGTTTATTTTTTTATGTATCTGATGGTAGACAGGTTTAGCTTGGTATAGGTATTTTTTCAGTAGGAATGTTGGGGAGTGATCACTGAGGCTATCTGATAAGCAGCCTGTTATATATGACTGGGGGCTCTTACTGACTAGTATCCAGTCCAGGGTAGTGTGCTTGCTGGAGTTTTTATTTATCCTGGTTGGCGACTGGACTAGTTGATTGAAGCCATGAAGGTTTACATGATGGGTTGGATGGTTGCCAGAACAGGATTGCCAGTCAATACTGAAATCACCTAAAATGATAGTTTCTTGGGGGAGATGGTGGGTAGACCAGCTGAGGAGGTTTTCTAGTGGAGGGATGTTTTGGCCAGGTGGGAAGTAGCATCCAATTATGTTGATGGTTTTGTTTTGGTTTATTTTGAGGTTGGTATATATTATTTCTTCATTACCTATTTGTGGAGCTGATGATTTTAAGATCTGGATGTTTAGATGCTGTTTAAATATTATAGCTACATCGCCTCCTTTCTTGTTTAGCCGGTTTACTCTCAGTATGCCATAACCTGTAGGGAGTATTTGCTCACTGGTAATGTGAGGTTTTAGCCAGGTTTCTGTCAGGATGACTATATCTGGGGAGTACAAGTCTATGGTGGCATGGAGTTCATGGACTTTGTTGGATATACTTCTAATATTTAGGCTTAGTAGAAGGAAGTCATTTGGCTTTCTATTGTCTGTAATATGGGAGAATTATGCAAATTACGTAAAGATAGGTCAAATTGTAGATACGTATCTAGTACCTTTAGAAAAGAAACCTATTGTAATTCTTTTCTCCATTTTACAAGCACTCACCACCTTCACCAAATGAAATCAGTTGTAAAGGGGCAATTGGTTAGACCAGCAAGGATGATCTCTTTAGATGAGGAATTCGAGGAAGAATGCAAGAACTTGGAAGGAATGTTTGTTACCTTCAATGCTTAATAAGCTAGTTAAGGAAGTTTCCAATAAAAGAACTAGTGGCCACTTTGCCCCTATTTTGACTCTTGAATCTGTAGTTTCATTGTATAACTCAAATAAGGAGGGTACACTTGTTAAATATGGTCTAAGTTTTATTACACCATTTAGCGCAAATTCCTTTTACATAAGGGATTTTTGTTTAAAAATTGGAGCCTCTTATCAAATGATCATTCAATTAGGGTAAAAACAGAACAGCACCCAAGCTGTGTTTTTAAGAGGGGGTACATCCTTAAACAAATTCTTGAACACATACATATTCCACCAGTAAGAACTCCAGGTATGTTTAAGTGTGAATCTTTCCCCTTTTGTAAATACATTAGTACTGGTAGTACTTTTACTATTAGAGGTACTAATTTTAAAATGAGAGGCAGATTCAACTGTAACTCCAAAGGAGTGACTTACCTGGCTATGTGCCAAATATGTGATAGTTTTATATTGGAAAAACTGAACATAAATTAAAAGAATGTGTGTATGAACACATTTACAGTATTAGGAAAATAGACCCCCATAATGCTTTGGCAAAACACATTGTTAATTACCTGAGCCACTACTTTAATTTAAAGATCAAATTTTTAAAGAAGAGAGGGGTGGACCTTGGGCTCTCAAACTAGAAGAAAATGAATTATTATGGCAATTAAGGTTAAATGCACACCATTTTCCTGGGCTGAATTATTATTGCTCTATTCAATGTATGTTGAAATTAAGGGCTTTGCAGAGACCTTTAGTGAATGTCTTTTGTGTTCTACTCTAATACATTTGTATAGTATTTTTATAACATTTCCTAAATTGATTATTTACTAGTGAACTGTTGACAAAACTTTTGTTGTAATATTGCTTGTTGAAATTTAAATTTCTTTTGTGAACTTTTAAATAGTACTGGCAAAAAAAAAATGGAGTTTTTTATCATGTGACTATTGATTTTATTATGTGACTATCTTTGAGAGTATTCAAAAGACTCAAATTTTACTGCTAGTGTTGTCTGAAGAAGTTCTACCAAGTGAGTGGAATGAAAGCCCTAACAATAAATGATCATTGCGTGTGTACTCGAGTCTTAGTGCCTTTCCCTTTTTTGTATTTTTTCTAATAGAAAGTTACAACTGAAATCATCTCCCTAAGTTGTTAGGTGGCCCACCCATTGAAGGGTCAAATCTGAGATAAAGGAGCAGTTGGGAGATCCAGGGATGGGTGAGTATGGAAGTCAGGAGAAAACAGCCTGAAGCTGTGCTGTATTGGGAGGGGATGATATAAAAATATGCAAAGGGAGCATAAATTGACCCCCAAGGCTAAAGTATACCCATTACCATATAGTTTCCTATAATGATACATGAACTATTATCTTCATATATATCTAGAATAGAAAAAATGATTCTTATGTACCAAAATTGTCACTTCTCTAGATCTGCTTCAGTTAAAAGTCACAAAAACAGTATATTCTTGTTATTCTATACATTGTTCTGTCATGGTCTAAATAAACTTTCTGTGACAAAGAACTGCCCTTACTTGACTGTTACAATAAATAGAATAATTGGTTGCATTAATGTCATGGTTGAACCCAATTGCATTTTGATTTTTTTTAATTAACGTTTGTTAATCGGATAGGTGGGTTGATCTGGAAACCCCTTTTCAGGCATGACCTGGGCTGAGGAGGGAAAGCAATGTATAAACCCCAAAAACATATAACAACTAAATTTCAGATACAAGGAAAACAGATGGAATAAAATAAGTCAAGTAATTTACAGAAACTTTACGTAAAATGGCAAGTCTGAAGGACATATGATCTGCATAGTACAAACTGTACTGCATGTTATTATAAGCATGAGGAATTGCTGTGGTATATAAGTGTTTCTTAAGCACCGATCATTCAGCGAAGCTACTTTAATTGCCATACTTGAAAAAGTGTAGTTGCGTAAACTATCACATTTTAAGATGACTCCAAAGCCATAACTCAGGGAAAGGGTACACTAAAGACCTAGGATGTTAAGCCTTGCTACAGCGTATTGAGAGATCTAAAAAGAAAAATGTTATGACCTTGTAAATAAAAAAAACTTGTACGGAACACAATCAATGACCACTCTCGGACTGAATCAACTTAGTGCTTTCATTCACTTTAATAATGTGAACTTCATCAGAAAAACCAAACATCAACCTACCCCTTCCTTTTATAGACCATTACAGGAAATGATGTAACAACCATTATTAAATACTATACTCTATATGATAGAAAAAATCTTATTAAAACATTTTATATTCATATGAAATATAAACTTTACATTAAGTATAATGTTATTCCATCCTAATTTATTTATACGTTAAAAAGCATTTTATATTAATGACTTCATTCAGGCCTGGTGATACATCAGCCCCAAATAAAAGCTGCCAAAAAGCCTCTTTACATTCTAATTTGTTATTTATATCACCAACAAATACTCCTTTTTCTACACTATCTAAAACAAAAAAATCAAACTTTTTAAATGTAATACAAGAAAGTGCATGCCTAGATAATGAGTTATTTTTATCCTTTTTCTTAATTGCCAGAGTGTGCTCATATATTCTGCATTTTAAATTTCTTTTAGTCTTCCCAATATAATAATTTTTACATGTTACACAAGTAGCTAAATAGATCACACATTCACTATTGCAATTAAAATATTTTTTGGCCCAAAAATTCTGTTCCAAATGTTCCATAATAATAAAGGATGAGTTGCTGATGAACCTGCATTGTTTGCAGTTCATACAAGCAAAAGTTCCTTTCTTACTGGAACAAATCCGTGTATTTTCTTTGTCCACATCTTTCTTTGAGTCTAACATCAACTTTATGTTGGTAACTTTCTTGAATGTAAATTTTGATACCAAACCCACAATGGAGGTCAACTGTTTATTTCCAAGAATAATTCTCCAATTATTTTCAATAATCTCTTTTATATACCACATTTCATTTACACTAGGCAAAGGAAAGGCGGTCTGAAAATCTTAAATATTTTGATCACAATTTTTCTTAACAATATCTGAGGGTCCTACCACCAAATCTCTTGAAGCCAAAATTGGTTTAGCTACCCCACCTCTAAGATTTATTACCTCATTTTCAATGGTCTGTAACCATCCTATTTCATAACCTCTATTAATAAATAATGATCTTAAAAGAGATAATTCTTCAAAGAATACTTTCTCTTCTGAAGTTAGTCTACTCAATCTAATCATCTGCCCCTTGATGACCCCCTTCTTCATATGGACGGGGTGTAGACTGTCCCTGTGTAGATATTGATTGGCAAAGCATGACTTCCTGTATATTTTACTTCTAAATTGTTTTGTATGATGGTCTATACTTAAATCCAGATCTAAAAAGTGGATATCTACACCGAACCCACCTATTTTAAAAAATAAAAAATCGGTGGTTTCATTTAAATCTGTGACTAATTCAACAAACTCTGAACGGTCTCCAGACCACAGAAAAAACAAGTCATCTATGTATCTATAATATAATTCTACTTTACTAAAACTGGGATGTGACTTAAGAAATTTGTGCTCCCAGTTTGCCATCACTATATTGGCAAAAGCTGGGGCAACTCTTGCCCCCATAGCTACACCTGACAATTGTTTGTACAATGCTTTATTAAATCTGAAGTAATTATTGTCCAATACTAACTCCATTAAAGTACAAATAGTGTTCACTGTCTCACCAGAGAAATCCGTATGACCAGTGAGGTATTCCCTCATAAATTCTAGACCCTTTTCTTGATTAATAGAAGTATACAAACTTCTAATATCTAATGTGCCAAAGAATATATTCTTATCAGGTACCTTATATTCCTTTAAAATTTCTAGTAGATGCCAGGAATCTCTCAAATAATGATCTGATTTCTGAACAACCGGATTAAGAACATTGTCTAACCAGATCGAAATATTTTCAGTCTTTGAATGTTTAGCTGAGACAATAGGTCTAAACGGTGGATGTTTTTCATTATTTTGAATTTTTGGAATACCAAAAAATGTAGCCATCTTAGGATGTTCAACCAACAAAAAATCATATGCCCTATTGTCAGTTTCCCCTTGACAAAACATGTCAAACAATAATGTGTCTAATCTTTTAAAACTACGTCCTATGTAATCGAGGGAAACCTTCTTATAAGTCATAGAATCTTCCAACATTGAACTTATACATTTCTCATAATCTCTAGTATTCATAATGACAATCTTACCCCCCCTTGTCCGCTTTCATAGTTCATATTTCGGAATCCTTAGTCAATTTTTTTCAAAGCCAACATTTCTTCCTCAGGTAAATTATGTTTAACATTGTAACACTGTATTCTTCTAAATTCATTTTCACAAATGTTTTGAAAAACCTGCAAAGTGTTAAGCAATGGAGGATTAAAAATACTAGGTTCGCAAGGTGTCTGTGAATGTGTTTGCTCCCTACAACTAACATCTTGTAAAATATATTTGAGATTAAGTTTACGCAAAAATAATCTAAAATCCACCATAAATTTGCCTATATTCACCCCACAAGTTGGGATGGAGGAAAACCCTTTTCTCAACACATTTGTTACTTCTAAAGGAAGGGGTATATCAGACAAATTCACAATGTCAATATCTAAGGTCTTAGTGGAGATCACAGTCACCACCTTCATTTGTTCTTCCCCTTCCCCTTCTGCTGGGTGGAATTGTACCACCTGGTAGTCCGTTTTTTGGAAGGCCCCACTTTCTGAAAAGGGCCTGTGTTCTGTCCATCTGACGAACCCACCACATCAGCATAGCTAGTCCCAGCCTCAACTGTGATGTTTCTTTGTTCAGTATCTACAAAAGGCACATCAGATACTGGAGGCTTCTCTACAACTTTCGTATTTCCAGACATATTGCCTATTGTCATTGTTGTTGTAACCCCTCGATTTTGTTTGTTATCGGTCTCATCTTCTTTGACATTCATATTGTTACTAGAAACCAAATGTGAAGTCTCTCTGACATCAGTGTTGCATATATAAGCCTGGTTTGACTTGTATGCATTGATATCCCTTCTTAGCTTGGACTGCTTTCTAGAAATAATTGTTGCTCTATGCCTATCCGCCTTTGCTTCGACACTATTATATAATGTCATTAGATTGTTAAAACAGCTATGGCGCTTTATACCTTCATCTAATAATTTGATGTCATTCTTAATCTTAGTGACTTCTTTCTCGTAATGAGCAACCAACACCCCCATCATCGACAGTCCTGTCTCATTATACAATTCTATTAAAGTGTTGCATAAATCATCACCGGGTGAAACACAATTTGGGAACTTCTCAGTTCTCAAACCTTGCGGAACAATTTTACATTGTATGCATTCACTCAAATATTGTATCTCTAAATTGAGAGTGACATGCTTGAAAACCAATCTCTCCATTTCGAAGATTTGTTTTCTACAAATGTTAATGTCATTATACTGCTTACTTACAGTTTCATTTGCCGTAGCCTCTACTACATTGGTGAACGGATTCTCTTTCACTCTACAAACATATTTCCAAACGTCATTGTCCACAACACTCTGCTGCTCACTCTCTCCACCATTTCAGTTCACGAGATTCTCGCCACTACTGGCATCAGCATTTGAGCGTGACACATCATGCGTTCGAGAATTTAAAGGATCCGCTTCTGTTTTTTTTGTTTGAACATATGCTTGCCCCTGTAAACAATCTTTGACTGTTTCTGTAATAGTGTCCAGCAATTTTTGTTTAAAATCTACTGTCGATGAAATATCACCACCTCTCTCAATCACTGGGTAGGTAGAAAGATTTAACAACTCATCTTGTGAGGAAACCTCCGAAGCCATAAAATAATGTTCCTCACTGAATGTACTAGCAAATGAAAAAACTTATAAGAACACTAGAGAGAACTCAAAACAAAAAACAAATGTACGGAACACAATCAATGACCACTCTCGGACTGAATCAACTTAGCGCTTTCATTCACTTTAATAATGTGAACTTCATCAGAAAAACCAAACATCAACCTACCCCTTCCTTTTATAGACCATTACAGGAAATGATGTAACAACCATTATTAAATACTATACTCTATATGGTAGAAAAGGGGCAATTGGTTAGACCAGCAAGGATGATCTCTTTAGATGAGGAATTCGAGGAAGAATGTAAAAACTTGGAAGGAATGTTTGTTACCTTCAATGCTTAATAAGCTAGTTAAGGAAGTTTCCAATAAAAGAACTAGTGGCCACTTTGCCCCTATTTTGAGTCTTGAACCTGTAGTTTCATTGTATAACTCAAATAAGGAGGGTACACGTGTTAAATATGGTCTAAGTTTTATTACACCATTTATCGCAAATTCCTTTTACATAAGGGATTTTTGTTTAAAAATTTGAGCCTCTTATCAAATGATCGTTCAATTAGGGTAAAAACAGAACAGCACCCAAGCTGTGTTTTTAAGAGGGGGTACATCCTTAAACAAATTCTTGAACACACACATACACCACCAGTAAGAACTCCAGGTATGTTTAAGTGTGAATCTTGCCCCTTTTGTAAATACATTAGTACTGGTAGTACTTTTACTATTAGAGGAACTAATTTTAAAATGAGAGGCAGATTCAACTGTAACTCCAAAGGAGTGACTTACCTGGCTATGTGCCAAATATGTGATAGTTTTTATATTGGAAAAACTGAACGTAAATTAAAAGAACGTGTGTATGAACACATTTACAGTATTAGGAAAATAGACCCCTATAATGCTTTGGCAAAACACATTGTTAATTACCTGAGCCACCACTTTAATTTAAAGTTATAGATCAAAATTTTAAAGAAGAGAGGGGTGGACCTTGGGCTCTCAAACTAGAAGAAAATGAATTATTATGGCAATTAAGGTTAAATGCACACCGTTTTCCTGGGCTGAATGATTATTGCTCTATTCAATGTATGTTGAAATTAAGGGCTTTGCAGAGACAGACCTTTAGTGAATGTCTTTTGTGTTCTACTCTAATACATTTGTATAGTATTTTTATAACATTTCCTAAATTGATTATTTACTAGTGAACTGTTGACAAAACTTTTGTTGTAATATTGCTTGTTGAAATTTAAATTTCTTTCGTGAACTTTTAAATAGTACTGGCAAAAAAAAATGGAGTTTTTTATCATGTGACTATTGATTTTATCATGTGACTATCTTTGAGAGTATTCAAAAGACTCAAATTTTACTGCTAGTGTTGTCTGAAGAAGTTCTACCAAGTGAGTGGAATGAAAGCACTAACAATAAATGATCATTGTGTGTGTACTCGAGTCTTAGTGCCTTTCCCTTTTTTGTATTCTTTTCTAATAGAAAGTTACAACTGAAATCATCTCCCTAAGTTGTTAGGTGGCCCACCCATTGAAGGGTCAAATCTGAGATAAAGGGGCAGTTGGGAGATCCAGGGATGGGTGAGTATGGAAGTCAGGAGAAAACAGCCTGAAGCTGTGCTGTATTGGGAGGGGATGATATAAAAATATGCAAAGGGAGCATAAATTGACCTCCAAGGCTAAAGTATACCCATTATCATATAGTTTCCTATAATGATACATGAACTATTATCTTCATATATATCTAGAATAGAAAAAATGATTCTTATGTACCAAAATTGTCACTTCTCTAGATCTGCTTCAGTTAAAAGTCACAAAACAGTATATTCTTGTTATTCTATACATTGTTCTGTCGTGGCCTAAATAAACTTTCTGTAACAAAGAACTGCCCTTACTTGACTGTTACAATAAATAGAATAATTGGTTGCATTAATGTCATGGTTGAACCCATTTGCATTTTGATTTTTTTTAATTAACGTTTGTTAATTGGATAGGTGGGTTGATCTGGAAACCCCTTTTCAGGCATGACCTGGGCTGAGAAGGGAAAGCAATGTATAAACCCCAAAAACATATAACAACTAAATTTCAGATACAAGGAAAACAGATGGAATAAAATAAGTCAAGTAATTTACAGAAACTTTACGTAAAATGGCAAGTCTGAAGGACATATGAGCTGCATAGTACAAACTGTACTGCATGTTATTATAAGCATGAGGAATTGCTGTGGTATATAGGTGTTTCTTAAGCACCGATCATTCAGCGAAGCTACTTTAATTGCCATACTTGAAAAAGTGTAGTTGCGTAAACTATCACATTTTAAGATGACTCCAAAGCCATAACTCAGGGAAAGGGTACACTAAAGACCTAGGATGTTAAGCCTTGCTACAGCGTATTGAGAGATCTAAAAAGAAAAATGTTATGACCTTGTAAATAAATTACAGTATAGTAGAAAAATAAATTTTGATTTGACACTATAAAAAAATAAAATGTTTCTAATTACAGTAAACGTGATGCCTTTTTTTTTCAAACGATTTCTAAAAGGAGATACTGAAAAATAGAAATAATAGCCTCATTAACAATGAACCTTCTATATTTAACTGCTTCCTGAAGAACTATGCATTTCTGCATTAAGGAAAGAAGGAAATGTTATTTCAGTTGCAGTCCTATTGGGACCAGGTTTATCTGGTCCACCTTGATGAGCTGTATCTATATGAAAGGTACATTTCATGTCAGTTATATTCTTCGATAAATATGCAGAAACAGTGTTAGCTGAATGTAAGAAAGTTTGTTAAAAATCCAAGTTTTGGGGTATGCCTAAAAATCTTAAACCGCTATTACATGAGACAAAATTCTAGATCAATGGCTTTATCCTGTAAACTTTGGGTATTTTTCTCTTATTTTTTTCTTTTCTATCTAAACCAGAAAAATTGTTCTGTATACATACAGCCTTCCATTTGTGTAATTTTTTATAATAGTCATAAGCTGGTATTTTTTAATTTGATAATATCAAATGATAAGTTATAAAGAATTGCTCAGGCTGCTGCCCACTTTGGAAAATTAATAACTTTTTCATTTTTATGTTCCAGAGGTAAGGAGAGTAAATATGAAGTATTTAGTTTATAAGGTTATAAAACAAAGAAAACTTTTTAAAGTGTCACCTATAGCATAAAATATGAGTCTGTTGCTGTTTGCTATGAGAGTTGTAATACGCTTAATAGATTTACATAAGCTTTATGATGAAAGATTTTTCTGCACAGACTTATACCTTCTTGTGAACATATTTTTTTAAATATCTTTTTATTGCTGGAGGGACAGATTTATCCCCCAGTGACTGCCACATCTTTGGAACAGGCTACCAATTCATGTGAAACAGAGCACTTCTATGACACTGTTGAAGAGAAACCTGAATGGGTGGATGGGGCACCATAAATTCTTACTGTGGATAATGCCCACAACCCTCCTGGACATGGGCAGTCGTCAATAAATGCACTCTCAGGTATTAACTAGCACTTCTACGATATTACATTGGGTTGAAATGGCTGTGCTTAAAATGACCTCCGAGTAATTTCCTATGAAACATGACATTTTTTTAAAAAAGTGACATAGGTACACACAGAATAATAGAAAAGAAAAATTAAATAACATTTCCATTATTTTATGCAGTGTACATATATGTTTTCCTTTTCACAAGTTTCATTCACTTTAACATTATATAAATTGCTCATTTCATGACTTCCCTTAAATTTCACTCCTCCACCTGAACATTTTTCTCAGTGCATTGCTCCCATAAATTCCATTTAATTCTAGATAATTTGCTCTTTCCCCTTTCTAAAGATCCCAACTTTAGTGCTTTTATCTTCTTTACAATATTCATTCCTCCATTAGAGTTAATACAAAATTTTATTTCCATTTTCTAATAATCACTTTTTGGGCAGCCAATACCATTAGACTTAGTAAGGCCTTACTAGGTTTAGGCAATTCAGATCATATAATCCAGCTCAAAAGAATAATTTCCTTAGTTACAACTGGCTACCCCCAACCTTTCTGAGAAAGTACTCTGTAGAGAATTGTTAAAATCTGCCAACTTGTTATCACCCTCCCCCCAAACAAAAATCTACAATATTTGCTATCTACCGGAGGAAAAACACTCTGAAAGCTGCTTGTGGTATAAAAAGATGTTTGCAAACACATCCATGCAAAATCCCAAACCTTCTGGACTTTGTTGCATACATGAGAGCCATACAGATGTCCTCTCACTTTTCTTTTGTAAATTGCCTTTCCAATCTCTCTTCCCAATCTTTTCTAATCTCTTCTGATTAATTCTTATAGTTATTGTACAATATTTTGAATGACTTACTAGTTATCCTTTTTAACAGCAGTTTCTGTTCTAGAATCAACCAAAAACTCAACCAGAATTAGTGTTTCACTTATCACTTCCCTATCCTTTTTTCTTTGCTTATACTCTGTTATTGATTTGTGATAGGGGAGCAGTCTGTAAACTGAGGTCCAAACTTCTTTAGTTGTTTGCTCCAACTATCTAGCTTCCTTTGCTAATTTTCTCCATAAATTTCAGACTCATCTTGCCTGTTTTCTGTTCTCCTGCTTGTACTTATCCCTTTTGATAAAATATCGTTTCTTCATTCCCATTTTAGCTTAATTTCCATAATACTTTCTGCTACTTTATGAATATAATATATTGTAAGATTGTTGTTATTCTGCTTAGGGGCTAGCATCCAAAATCTTACTCTCTCCTAATTTCTTGACCCCCTCCCATTTCATCATTCCTTTCTGATTTGATCTATAACCTTTTACTTGAGTTATTTATATGAGCTTTAACTGCATAGCTCCAAAGTATCCGTTGAAATCAAGTAAGCATATACCACCTTGTTTTCTGGAGAGAATCAGCTTATCCTGCTTAATGCTTGACCTCTTTCCCTCCCAAATACATTCCTTCACCTCTTTATTAATTATTTTCCGCAACTTCTCCTCTGGTTGATAAAAAAACATGGCTGAGTGGTATCAAACTAAAGTTACTAAACACATTTTGTCTGTTTGCATCTTACTATTTATATCCATAATTAAGTATGTCCAGCTTCTCAGTTTTTGTATTATCTTTTGTTTAGTGTCTTCTCACATATTCTTAGTTACGATGACTGAATCATTTTTAACTCAAGTACCTAAATACTTCATCTTATCATGTTCCCATAAATATGGGTATTGCTTAACCAATTCAAGTACTGGTATATAGTTTACTGCCATGGCCTTTATTTTACTTCATTTATTTTATATCCTGAAAAGGCCTGAAACTGCTTCAAAATGTTCCACAACACTGAAATGTCATTTCCTGGATTTATCAAGTACACAATAATATAATTTGCAAATAAAGCTAACTTTTTTTGATTACCACACCAGGTACATCATTGAATTTATGAGACACTTATTTTCTTTGCTAATGTTTCTAACTATAAAGCAAATAACAAAGGGAAAGAGGACATCCTTGTCTGGTTACTCAAACACAGCTTATTGGAGAGAAACCCTTCTACCTTATTTTTGCCTTTAACCCTTCATATATCTTCCTTATCAACCCTATTATTCTATCAGGGAACACAAATGTTGCCATTACCCTACTCATAGCATCCCATATGACTCTATTGAATGCTTTTTCTCTGCTCCCCTATGAAGCTGGGTCTGAAGGGTCTTTACATTCTTTGGGTAATATAGTCTCCGCAGCTTTCTTACTCTTCTCTGTTTTCACCAATAATCTAGCCTCAGCCACAACAAATGGCACACTTCATGCAATACGCAGACGACTCAACCATCATCTGCACAGCCCACTTCCTACCAGAACTGCAAAAAGTCACACAGGAAGCATTTTCTTCTATTGAAACTTGGTTATCCAATGCCCAACTAATACTCAACCCAAACAAAACAAAATTACTAATCTTCCAACCCACCACACTTACCCTAGACAGCTATCACTTTAACATCACAGCAAAAGATAACACCACCATCCATCCTACAGAACACACCAAATTACTAGGAGTAGAAATAGACAATAAACTGAACTTTGATGTTCACATTTCCATGAACATTAAAAAAGTGCACAAAAAACTATGAGCATTATATCGAAATCAGCAACTACTTACCAAAGCCGCTAAAATTTCAGTAGCAAATTCTCATCTTATCTCTATCCTACTCTATACCTCTACAATATTTACTAACCTTAGACAATGCGATCTAAATAAGCTCAAAACCTGCTACAACAAAATCGCCAAATTCGCCACAGGGACTTCCTACCGTACTCACCACTGTCTCTCACTAGCAGAACTGGACTGGCTAGAGCTCCCCCACCTCCTTCAATGGTACCAACTCACACTCACCCACAAACTAATAAACCAACCACTAAAAGTCCCATCCCTCCAGAATCTACTCCAACCCTACATAACCACGAGACCACTAAGATCCAGCCACAAAAACCTCCTACAGGTTACAAGAGCCATTAACTCTGCTGGAGAAGCATTATTCTACTGCACTATAGCCAAACTCTGGAACTCCCTCCCATCCTCAATTACCTCTGTAACTTCTTGCACCCACTTTAAATCCTTACTAAAATCACACTTCAAAACTTGCCAGATATGCCCTTGCAACCCCCCCCCTCTAATGCCATCCACTCTCCCCACCCACTACCTCTCTCAGCCCCCTGTCAACAACCTACTCTTAGCAAGCTTGGCTACTCATGTTCCCAGCTACCTACCACATAATACTAACTTCTTGTAGCAACAACTGCTAATGGCTGTTATGTACCTCAAAAACAGATTGTATCAATTGTTCACTGTATATTTAAATGCTATGTTTTTTAACTGTATAATGCAAATAATACTTAATGTGGAGCTTTTCTCTCCGGGCCTCCGCTGAAAACAGACCTGTGTCCAGTCGGACTCTCCCGGTCAACAAATATAAATAAAATAATAATAATAAATAAAAGATGCTGGTATTGTCCTTCCTTTTAAAATATTATTGAACAAATCCTTCTAGATCTTTAACACTTTCTTCTCTGCTAACTTCTAAACTTCCTCAGGAGTATCATCTGTTCATGGAGACTTCCCTGCTGGTTGATTATACATCATCATTTTTATCTTATCCCTTCCTATCTTAGCTTTTGATTCTTGAACCTTGTCTTCATCTAACCTTGCAGTGTTAAGTCATCTGTAAATATTTCAGTTTGTGCCTTTTCTTGTTTTTTTCATTCCTGTGATTTATACGAATTTGCACAGTATTTCCGAAATATCTCTAATACCGCTATATGATCTGTAATTATTTTTCTTGTCATAGGCTCCCTAACTTTGGCAACAACCCTTTCTATGTTCTGTTACCCAAGTCATTGTGCTAAGAATTTTAGTGCTGTAGAGTTATCAAAAATGCATGGTTAACAGCAACCTTTATTAACTTATGCATATTACCCACCTATTCCCTTATTTTTCATTTAGCACAAAGCAATTACTCCTCGTCTTTTTCTGTTAAATTCTTCTTCTGCAATACTTTAATCTCAGAAAACCCCACTTAATAATTCCTATTAATTCTTTCCTGTATATCTCTCTTATTTCTACCACATTTAAAACTGCATTTTCAATTTATCTCACTCTATAGCTATCCATTCTGAACACATTTCTATCTTCCCTAATAATTCTCAGATTTTTTTCACAACCCTTTCCTTAAATTCCTCTTTTTTACAGATAAGTAAGAAAGTGCCAGTCTCATTTTTACTTCATTACCCTGCATCTTTATCTTAGCCTTTACTGGTGCATGATCTGAAATAGTTATTGTATATATTTCAAAGCTTTCAATTAAAAACCCATATTCCTGTGAATTATAATTTTTATTAAGTATAGTTCACTATAGGACCTTGGGGAATAATATGTGAATTCTGTCTGAGTTATTGGTACTGAATTCACTTCTTTTATACCAAATTTTCTCATTGATTTCTTCAGAAATCTACCTTCTTTTCTTTTACTTTCCCTTCTATGTCCTGAAACACCCTAACTATTGCAACTCAGGTTCCAATTCATACCTCTAAAATGTCCAGATTTTCCCAGAATATCCAGATTTTTTATTCATATTTTTGATCTTTTCCTCATAAAATTTGTAGTTTTCTGACAAATAATAAGAATTGAATTAATGAAATCATGGCATATATGTGAGTTTCAGATTTCATATCTTTAAGAAAATTCATGCTAACACAAATATTTTTATTCTAGTAACTTTATATGTTTATATGTGCAATATTTAAAAATCTTTCCCTATTTTTGGGCATTTGTCCCCACATTATTTTAGGCTCTATCCAGATTTCTTGCTCTATGAGGTTGAGAGGTATGGGGTCTATTGTCTACCCATAAATAATATTCCCTGCTATAAGATTACTATTTCTCCCTAAATTCTCTTAAGTTCTATAATTGCAGTTTTAGGTGAAATATAAATTCAGTCAAGTGTAATTCTCCTTCCATGCCTTCTACCACTATTGGTGACCTTTTTCCAGTTAATGTTATTAGTCCCCCTTTCCTTTGCCCCTGATACCTTGCTGAATATCCATTCTGAAATTCTTTCTTGTGAACATATCTTGTAATTATCTAACCCTGCAATGGAACAATCTTCTCAGGGCTCTTGAGTTTATCAACTCCACCGAAAGTTGATTTATATTATAAGCTGATGTGAATGGACGATGTTGTGACTCTGTTAAATATGTACAGATCTCTTCTGATTACAGATTGTTTTCATTACCAGGTGTTAATTAAAAGAGCTTGCCTCCAAAGTGAAGTAAAAAGGAAGAAAGATCCATAGATTTATATTTAATCCACCCTAAACAAGGAAAGAGTTGTGCACAGATCTGGATCATTCCTTAGTCTTCCATTAATTATAATGTAATAGCAGATTTTTTGGCTGTAGACTGCTTAAACATTTTTTAAAACAGTTAATTGAAATGAGCTCTTTATCATAATGAATAAATTCTGGTAACTGTAGTGTGGGTAAAGACACAATTGCTACCTGTTTGAGATTACATTTTTCTTTAGTATTGTTAACCGGGGTTCTAAGAAGTTTCCCTGTCGCACTGCCTTTTGCACAAAGCTTTTTATTCATACTTTACTCCAAAAAAGTAGCTAAAGGGGACAGTTTAATATGCAATATATAGGATAAATTAGTCTGAATTATGGGAGAAAGCTGATATTAATAAAGTAGCATTGTAAGACAATATAACCATAGGCAAAGTTATAGGTGGTAGGTTAAGTTCCTTACCAAATTTATAGCTTAATTTTTGGAAGGAACAGTCCTACAGATGTGAGCTGATAATGTGAACCAGTACAGTGTAGCTTCATATGCTGCTTCCTTGAATATAGCTGCTGACCTTCTACTGAACACTAACTGCACCACTGTAGCAAGTTCTCCTCCCCATAGTTCTTCCAGCACTCAGCATGCCGCATACAATGTATGTGCTAGAACAGTCTCCTTAGGTGAGTCTCCAGTTTTAAAATGAAAAGTGCATACTACTGCTGCTAATAATAGCAACAATAATACACATTTGTTATCCAGATAGGCCCACTGGACACGCAGTCCCTTGCTCAAGGTTACACAGTAGGCAACAGAAACTAAAGCCCACAGCCTTAAACCTCTGTGCCAACTGCCAGAGTGTCCTCACAATTTCTAAACAGTGCATATATGGAGTACAAGAAGAGGCTTACCCAATGTTCACAGTTTATCCTAAAGCCACAACCTTGATCTGACAGCTAATTAGACAACTGTTAGGAATTGTTTCTTCTATGAGCTCTAGTATTTTCTTGATATAGTGCTTTCTGTGACCTTAGAGAATTTTTTTGTATCCACTTTGTCTAACAGTATTGGAGATTGCTGAGGTACTGCTAAGAGTAGTTCAAACTTACAATTAAATGCAGACACAACACAGTAAGTACCTAATGGTACTGTAGACCTTGGAAACTGTATCATCTACTATCTATATATCTATGCATAATCCTTATCCCTATGATGTACCAGCCAGTGGAAAAGATGAAGAGCTCCTACATGCTTCACTGGCAGCCAGGGTTCATCTGGCGACCTAGAGGCCAGAAAGATGACTGAGTCTACGGGGAGAAGATCAAGAAGCTGAAGGATAATGCTTCTCTCTTGGGGGGGGGATCTGAGATTTGTAGACTCCTGACAGCAACCAGACAGAAACTGGGAGTCTGTAACAGATGTGCAAACAGTGGAGCCATAGAGGGGCAAACTTACTACATTAACATCACTGCACTCTCTACCGGGGAAGGGATGATCATTTATTTTGCAATATAACATAATAATATAACAATATAAAATATGAAATATAAACAGCAAAAGAGACATCACAATCGTTTTCATGCATATTTACATGGTATAATGAATAGGGCAGCAATTTGAAAATTAATCCATTCACTTAGATTGGGAGTAGAATCCACAGCTTTCTAATCCTCCAGAACCAAAGGTTGGGTAAAGCTGAACAAAAAATGCTGCACAACAGAGAGGGATTTAGTTCTCATAAAAACAAAAAGAAAAATATCTAAGTATCATGGTTATTGACAGCACCTCTATCAACACTTGATTTTTACCTTCCAAGGAAATGAATAGACCAATGAACTCTCACTCTGTGAAAAAGTAAATGTACCACATTATTGATTGATTGATTGATTGAGTGAATCCATAAAGCAGTCTTCTTATTACCTTTATAAATGTTAGAACTACATTTTTTGTACTTACTGACAGTTTTAAAATCTTGAATGCTGCATTATACATTCTCTATTGAATTTGGAAAAAAGAAAAAAGTTGGAGTTCATAAAACAAGCAGTAATGATATTTAATAATCAAATAAATAAGGTCCTGCTCTCAGTTCCCTACTTGCCCTCTACTCCCCTTGTTGGCCCCTTCGATCTGACCACCAACACTTACTTCAAAACCATAAACCAAATCTACCTGCAGGAAAACTCCTATACTCCTGAACCATTGCCAGACTATGGAATAACCTCCCTTCCTCTATATGTAGTGAACTACATCCCTCAAACTTCAAAATTGCTCTTCATAATCATCTCCTTTCTAATTGGATATGTAACTGCACTAATGCACCTACCATTACCTATGATGCAGTTACCTGACTTCCCTCTGTATCAATCTCACTCTGGCTTCCAAGCCTCACAATCTACCTAATTACCCTGTATTGCAGCTTCACTATCTAGCATATTTAATTATTCTATCTTTTACACTATTTGTTGTAACTGTATTAACCAGTTTCCCTCCTGCTACTAATCTCAAGTGCCTTGTTACTACTCTAAAGTGCAACTATAAATCTATATTCTCTCTGCTGTTATTTCTATACATCCACAATTTATTTACTAGAGGCACAAATCTTGTACCACTTATCTATTCCACTTTGGTGTATCTTATTCATTCTTAATTTCCTCTCATGGTTACTTTAGGTTTCTATTATTTTTCGTGGATTATATTCATTATACCATGTAAATATGCATGAAAACGATTGTGATGTCTCTTTTGCTGTTTATATTTCATATTTTATATTGTTATATTATTATGTTATATTATCTTATATTGTTATGCTGTTTTTCTTTGTATTGGAGCGTTTTTCCCCGGGCCTCCACTGAAAATGGGCTTTTTATGGCCCAGTGGACTTTTCCAGTAAACAAATGCCAATAAATAAATAAAGCTGGGAAACTGCTCCAAAGGTAAGATAAATATTCAAGCAGCTAAACTATATTATTAAAGTTTCTTAAAAATTACATACAAGTTTCCATGTAAACTTTTTCATTACCAACCAGTGTCTAAAAGTCACCTCTGGCAGATTAAATCTTAACTATATTTTTGTTAAGGTAGATTTCAAGTACTGAGTGCAGCTATAGACAGCACACCCTTCAAAATGTGCCACATATTTTTCTTTGGTACATGTCATTAACTAAACAAAATAATGTGACCTGTTTTGTTTATTTCAGTTAATTTTTCTTGACTGTTTTAGTCCCAGAATACATTGGTTATGTTATGTTTTGGAGACCTGTGGTGATATTCATATTTACTAGGGGTAATCTGACAAGGACAGTGGAGAAGTTCCCCATGCTTGGTTATTCAGAGTTAAGCTTGAATTAATTTCAGAAAAACGCGCAGTTTTCTTGTATTTTAATTGTGTTTTTCTTATGTACATTCGTTATAATCTACATTAATTCATTCATTCACTATTTCTGTCCTTTATCCATTTCTGATCATGGGGAACCCAGCACTCAGTGGGCACAAGTCAGAGAAACTAATGCTGAATGGGATGCATGTAGACACTCATATATTGCACATGTACATGTAATTACCAGTTAATGCACATGCATGTATTTGGGACATATAGTAAAACCAATGCACCCAGAAAACCCCCACCCCCACCCCCACCCCCACCAAGAGGCAAGGCATGCAGGCTTTGCACTGAAGACATCTCAGCTAGGAGCTAACTTGCAGAACCAAGCACTCTGAAGGAACAATGCTAACTGCTCCTCCATTATGACAATCTGTAATTTACAAATATTTAAAAACAACCATATGGTACTCCAAATATGACAAAGAGAAATAATTCCATTTATCAGGTGCACTGAATGATACCTAGAGTTATGTTATGTTGTAATTTATTTGTGATATAATGTCCATTATTGTCCCTCTACTTACATAAGCCTCACATATGAGTATGTTTCTAGGAAAATAAACCAAGCAAATGAAAGATAATCTATAATTTATCTATTTTACAGACAGTCATTAGGCTTATGGTCTTAGAACACACATCTGATGCCAAAAATGTTTTTATTCCTTTTTTTTGCAGCTGTCAGTGACATTTCTCAAGTCATCTATGGACCTTCCTACATTGTATTTCTCAGTTCCTGCTGCATATTTCATTCATGACCCTTACTTTGTTCTCCATGGGTACTTTTCCTCTGAGGACAGCACATCAGTACTAGATTCTAAACATTATATGGGTCTCACCGTGCCATAGATAAGTTCATAGGCTATAACGTCAAGCTTACAGCCTGTGACAATGTGAGCTATTGCCATCTGTGCCAGGGAGAATGAGGCAGTGCATGTGTAACATATGCCAGCATAGCAAGCTGGAATTTTGTAAATGATTTTGTGTCATTTGACACACTGTCACATTGTCACACTGACTTGTACAAATGCTTGTGTTGGAAATGTATCAACAGTACTGTTGTAGCTGATTGGATGTTTGTGTTTGGGCAGGGAGTTTGGAGGGGAGGAGTGGAGGTTTTTGAGGTTGTTCTGTAGTTTTCTGGTGCTGTGGCAGATCTTGCTTGGGCTCTGGGTGTGTGTTGTGCTGGAGTCAGATGATCAAATGTGATGTCATTCTATAGCCAATACCAAGAGGATGGAACTCACACAGCAGCTTGTTTTGTTTTCTTTGGAACCTAATATAAAGATCTATGGCAATTATCACAGCCACTTCTGTTGAGTTAGTTCAGTTCAGTTAGTTGGAAGCTCATCACCTTGTCCTGTGGAAGTAAGCATTTCAGCATCTAATCTTGCCTCACTGTATTAATTAAGTTAGCTAGAGAAAGTACAGTTGTGTACCTACCATAAATGTAGATGTTCGAGTGTATTCACTGTTGTAGTCATTACACTTGGGTTATCCTGCTGGCAGGCTACCCACAGTCGGCCTGAATTCCAAAGTCCTGGTCAGGCGTCGGTTGCTGTCGCCTCTTCCCTGACGTCACTGCGCCAGGGGTATAAAATATGCAGCCAATGCCATTTTCTTCAGTTTTTCTTGCCCCAGATGTCAGGTGCCCCCAAAAGGGTAGGCTGTAAACATTATGATCATAAAAAAGCATGCACATAACCTTCATCTACAAGCAAATACACCACATAGGTTGTATAGAATAGATTGGTACAGATAAGTCCCAGCAAAGAAAAAGGGGGATGGTGGGAGGTTAACCTGGACTGCAACAGAGAATACACTCGAACATCTACATTTATGGTAGGTACACAACTGTACTATGTTCATCGTGTTTCACTGTTGCAGTCATTACACTTGGGTTGAATCCCAAAGCTGAGGTTGGGCAGCTGGGCCTAAATAGAGTTTGGAGTGGCTATGAGGCCCTGCAGAACTGCAGTGGCAAAGCCTGCTCTGGATTTAGAGTAGAGAGGTAAATGGTAGTGCTTTGTAAAAGTGTGCACTGAAGTCCACGTTGCAGCCTCCAAAATATCCTTGGTTGGTACTCCTCTGAGGAAGGCTGCTGAAGTGACTGCTGCTCTGGTAGAATGTGGCCTAATGCCATTGGGCACTGATTTGCCATGTTGTGAACAGCAGAAACGAATGCAGTGGCCTATCCATTTTGAAATAGTCTGTTTTGAAATGTTTTTTCCTTGGGAACCTGCAGCATATGCCACTAAGAGTTGCTCAGTCTTTCTGAAAGCTTTAGTCTTGTCCAAGTAAAAGCGTAGCTGTCTGTGTATGTCCAAAGTATGCAGAAGTCCCCCCCCCCACTTATTCTGTGGGTTTGGATAAAAAATAAGCAAATGTATGGTTTGGTTAAGAGCCATGCTGGACACTACCTTAGGCATAAATGTCGGGTTTGTCCTTAGAGAAACCCTATCCTGATGGAAAATAATAAAAGGTTCCACAGCCATTAGTGCCTGTAACTCTGAGACTCTTTTTGCTGAAGTTATTGCTAGGAGAAGAGTGGTTTTCCATGACAAGTATTTTATCTCTGCTGTATTGGCAGGCTCAAAAGGAGGCAGTGTGAGATGTTCTTCATCTCACATTGCTGCAGTCCTAACACTTGGGTAGTCCGCTGTCCCTCGGTCGGCTCGAATATCAGAGTATAAGGCTGACGTCGGTCAAGGCGCATTTGACTGACATCAGAACGTCAGGGTACAAATGCGCATGACCGACGTCATATCCTCAGTCTTTTTTGCCGCATGGTCCGATGCAGAATCAGTGTTGCAAGTGCCGTTCGGCGTTCTGAAAGTTTTCGAATTCGGAGTTTCAGACCGAAGTCAGAGTTGGTTAAGTACCCCGTTGGGGAATATTTTGTTTTTTTCTTGCCTCAGTGGTTTACCGGATGTCAGAAAAAGTGAATAACTGTATTTCTTGTGGGAAACAGATACCGCATAGGGATTACCATAATTTGTGTATACCTTGTTTGGGGCCTGAGCACGACGTTGTTGGGTGTCACTTTTGTGCTAGGTTCAATAAACGCACTATAAAGCGAAGGTTGGATTGTGCCAGGTTGGTCTTTGGGAAGCGGTGCAATTACAATATGCCATCGGATGCTCCGACGCCGGCTTCCTCAAAGAAGCGCAAGGACAAGGCAGTTAAACCTAGGTTAGAGGAGTCGTCCGAACCGGACGCCGGTTCTTTAGAGGCGTCAGTGGAACCGGTGGTTCCGACGGAGGCCTCTCTGGAGTCCCAGGGAGAAACTTTGATTTTACAGGATGTGGCCTCCCAGGAGGCAGGTCAGGCTGTAGGGGCTTCTCAGATAACTGTACTCCCCTCCCTTCCTAAAGGGTCTAGGCCCTCTCTTCTGCTTCCAAGGCTTCTCCTAGAGGCAGGTCTAGTTTAGCTTCTGTGGGTGTCACTCCTAGTTCTTCAGGTTCTGTGCCCAAGAAGCACATGCTTAAAATGGCAGAAGATTTAATTACTTTAATTAGAGGCTCTATGCCCCCTCCTGATAAGAGGCCTAGGATGGAACCAGTGTTGGGGGATTATGAGCAGGCTTCGGATGTGTCTGAGTCTTCGGCTGAAGACTTGCAGGAGTATTCTCATTATTCTGATTCTGATGTGGATGATTCTACTCCTTCTGCTTCTCCTCCTGAGGATTTTTCTTTCAGAGACCCTTCACTCCATGAGAGAGCATTTTAAATGGGAAGGTCAGGACTTCTCTGATTCCAGGAAAAGGCTTAGGGAATTTTTGTCTTTACCCCAGCATAGGCCTTTGGCTATACCTCCTGTTCTGAATGTGGTGGAAGATGTGTTTGCAGAGGCTTCTCTTAATCCTGATTCTTTGCCTCCTGCTCCTGTTAAACCAGATAGGTATTACAGGGTGCCTGAAGCTCATAAGTATCTTTTTAAGAGTCCTAGGGCAGACCCAGAAACTGTTAGCCAGGGGCCTAAGGGTGTTAAGGCTTCTGTTGTTAAGAATCCGGTTCCTGCAGATAAAGAGGCCAGGGCCTTGGATAGATGGGGAAAGAAAGTTTATACTTCTTCCACTCTTGCCATGAGAGCTTTGAATTGCCAGTTTCACATGTTGAAATATCAAAATTATCTCCTTTCACAGTTGAAGTCTAAGGTTGATGCTCTGGCGGAAGGTATTGATTGTAAAGAGTTACAAGATTTAGTGCATGTTTCTGAACAGGTGGGTAAGCATTCTTTGCAATGTGGTTTTGATGCTGTACAAGCCTCGTCTAGGGTGGCTGCCACTGGGTCAGTTCTTCGCAGGCATGCCTGGCTGAGGGATCAAAATTTATCTGACCATGTTAAAACTAGGATTTTGGATGCCCCTTTGCAATCTGATGTCTTGTTTGGTTCTCCTGTTGAGGCAGTTTTAAAGAAAATGGAAGACAAGGCTAAGTCTATGCAGACTGTTAAAGATTTTTTGCAGGTTCAGCCTCCAAAGTTTAGTAGAAATTGGCCTACTAAGGGGTGGACGTATCCTTCTTATGATTCCCAGTCTAGGGGTAGATCTAGACGTGGCAGGGGCAGAGGTCAGGGCTCTTTCAGGCCTAGAGCAGGGAGTTCTCCTGCACAGTCTTCGGGTGAGGGCAGGGGTCAGTCCTTTCGTAAACAGACCCAATGACCTACCTTTTCAGCTGCCAGAACCTTCTCGCCTGGCAGCACCTTTGGGAGGAAGGTTGGCACTTTTCAAAGAAAATTGGAGTTTGATTACCCAAGACAGATGGGTATTGGATATCATACATCACGGTTACAGGTTTTATTTCCATACCTTGCCTCCTTTCAAAGGCATGCCAGACATTCCTCCTCAACAAAGAATAGAGGCTCAGAAGCAAATTTCTCTGTTACTCCAAATAGGGGCCATACAGCCGGTTCCTATGCCAGAAAGGGGCCTAGGATTTTATTCTCGCCTGTTCCTTGTACCACAACAGGGGAACACGTGGAGACCAATTTTGGATTTATCTATCCTCAACACTTATCTGGACATTCCCAAGTTCAAGATGTTGACGTTACAACAGCTTTTACCTCTGCTGGGCAAGGATCACTGGATGGTAACTTTGGATCTCAAGGAGGCTTACCTTCATGTTCCTATCAGGCTAAGTTGCAGGAAGTATCTGCGTTTTCGGACTGGGACTTCTCACTATCAGTTCTCTGCATTGCCCTTTGGCTTATCTACTGCGCCCAGAGTATTTACGAAAGTTCTGGCTCTAGTGATAGCTTTCTTCAGGCTGAAAGGAATACAAATCTATCCTTATTTGGACGATTGCCTGATTCTGGCTCAAGGAAGGGAAGAGCTTCTTCGTCATTTGGAATATGTAATAGCAGTGCTAAGATGCCTGGGGTATTCTGTGAACGAAATAAAGTCCAGTCTAGTACCCTCTCAAGACATGTGCTTTCTGGGTGTAAGACTGAATACAGCATCCCAGATGGCCTTTCTAACCCCGGACAAACAAAAGAATCTTTCCCTTTACTTCCATCATCTATCTCTTCAGTCCGGGCTGACTGCAAGGACAGTCCTTCAAGCCTTAGGGTTCATGGCATCTTGTATTCTGGTGCTTCCCAATGCCAAACTGCATATGAGGAAGTTGCAATGGTATCTCAAAAATGTATGGACACAGCACTGCCAGGATCTGGACACTGTCATTCCAATAATACCTTGCATTCAAAAGGAATTTTTGTGGTGGGCTCAGGAATGTCACCTAAACAAGGGACTCTCTGTGACCCGGCCAGAGGCGAGTCAAATTTTAATGACAGATGCCTCGGACAAAGCTTGGGGAGCTCATCTAAACGGAAAGTGGATACAACTAAGTCTTCAGGCAAGGTTTCTGCCGGGAGCACAGAACTCCTTAGCAGATGTGTTAAGCAGACAAATCATGGATCCCCACGAGTGGAAACTGGATCTTCATGTATTTCAGAAATTGACAGTGTCCTGGGGAACTCCAGACATAGATCTGTTCGCTTCTCCACTAAACCACCAGCTGCCAAAGTTTTGCACAAAGAGGTTTCATCCCACAGCTTGGAAAGTGGATGCTCTTTCTTTCAGTTGGAAAAATCTTCATGTGTATGCCTTTCCACCTCTGCCTCTCCTCCCAAAGGTACTTCTGAAGGTCAGACAGGACAAGCCAAGGATGATTTTGATAGCTCCAGACTGGCCTCGACAGCACTGGTACCCATTACTGAGAAGTCTAGTACGGAAGCCTCCATGGCCTTTGCCTTTGATTCCACATCTGTTGTCCCAGGAGGACAGTCATTTGCTCAATGTCAAACTTCACTCTCTTCACCTAACAGCATGGCATATTCTGTTTTAAACCATAGAGGGTCTCAACTTCCACAACAAGTTTTGAATGTGATTTTGGAAGCTAGAAGGCCTAGTACAAGGAAAGTGTACGCAGATAAATGGAAGAGATTTTTGTTTTGGAGTGCAGCTAAGGATTTGGATGTTTCTGAGCCTAATTTAAGTGTGGCTCTTCAATATCTTACTGAGTTATTGGACAAAGGTTTGTCCTTCTCTTCTATTAAGATTCATGCTGCAGCAATTTCAGCTCACTACGACTGTGACCCACCATTGTTTTCTCATCCTTTGTTCAAGCAATTTCTTAGAGGGGCAAAGAATATAAGACCCCACGAAGAGCTCCTACTCCTGCTTGGGATCTCAATTTTGTGTTGGAGAAACTCACTCTACAACCTTTTGAGCCTGCAGCTACTGCTGAGTTGAAATATTTGTCATGGAAGACTGCTTTCTTGTTGGCCATTACCTCTGCAAGAAGGGTTTCTGAATTGCAGGCCCTTATGGCAGTTGAGCCTTTCTTAATTTTCCATAAGGATAGGGTATCTTTACGTACTAATCCTTCCTTTATGCCTAAAGTGGTTTCTAGTGTGGCTTTAAACCAAACTATTCATTTGCCTACTTTTTATGCAAATCCCCAAAATAAAGGGGAAAAGATTTTGCACACTTTAGACGTACACAGGCAGTTGCGATATTATTTGGACAGAACTAAAGGGTTCAGACAATCTCAGCAGTTATTAGTTTCTTTTGCTTTATGCTCTCAGGGCAAGCCCGTGTCAAAACAAACTATTTCTAAGTGGATTGCATTTTGCATTGCTTTCTGTTATTCCCATCATGGCAAAGAGATTCCAGCTGGGATTAGGCCTCATTCCACTAGGGCTACTGCCACTTCAACAGCTTTTTTGAGGGGGGTGGCAACTAAGGATATTCTGGAGGCAGCCACTTGGAGTTCAGTGCATACCTTCTCTAGGCATTACCACCTTCCACTATACTCTAAATCCAGGGCTGGTTTTGCCACTGCTGTGTTGCAGGGCATTTTGGCATGTCCTGCTTCATTATAGTTTAGCCATCCTCCCTTACCTCTGCTTTGGGATTCTACCCAAGTGTTAGGACTGCAGCAATGTGAGATGAAGAACATAGTACAGTTTTGTACCTACCATAAATGTAGATGTTCGAAGATCCACATTGCTGCAGTCCAATTTACCCTCCCTCCTTCCCCTCTGTAGTTTGAGGTGGTTGTGTGGGTTGGGTGATCCATCTGAGGTATATTGTGTATATTGTATATATTGTATTTATTGTACATATTTTTGGTGTTAGGCTGGTTGGTTGTTTAGTGGTTGTCTATGGGTTTTGACCTTTCTTTTTAGGGTCTTCTGACATCTGGGGCAAGAAAAGACTGAGGATATGACGTCGGTCATGCGCATTTGTACCCTGACGTTCTGATGTCAGTCAAATGCGCCTTGACCGACGTCAGCCTTATACTCTGATATTCGGGCCGACCGAGGGACAGCGGACTACCCAAGTGTTAGGACTGCAGCAATGTGGATCTTCGAACATCTACATTTATGGTAGGTACAAAACTGTACTTTTTTCCAAGACAAAATTGAGGTTCCATGTAGGTATTGGAGCTCTCCTTGGAGGTCTTATGTTTTTGGCCCCTCTGAGAAACTGTCTTAGCAGTGGATGAGAAAAAATAGGTAGGTCCGTATTGTAATGAGCTGAAATGGCAGAGGCATGGATCTTAATTTATGTGAAGGATAGACCTTTGTCCAGCATCTCAGTTAGGTATTGCAAAATCTGAGGAATATTTGGTTCAAGCGAGTCAATTCCCTGTGCTTGGTTCCAAGCACATAATCTCTTCTATTTTTCTGCATAAGATTTTCTGGTGCTGGGCCTCCTGGCCTCCAAAATAACATCCATAACTGCTTTAGAGAGAGGTGTGTTCTGAATGATTACATTATCCACCATGCAGCCAGATTTAGGGTTCTGAGTTGGCTGTGAAGGATCTGATTGTTCTGTTGGGTCAGCAAATGAGGTATTAGAGGCAATGTCCAGGCTGGGCCTTGAGACAAGCTCTTGAGGATTGGGTACCAGTGCTGGCATGGCCAGTCTGGGGCAATCAGTATCATTTTTGGCTTCTCTTGTCTGACCTTTAGGAGTACCTTGGAGAGTAGAGGCAGAGGAGGGAAGGCATATACTGTAAGGGCTTTCCAGCTGAATGAAAGGGCATCCACTTTCCATGCTTGCTTGTGATAAGTCCGAGTGCAGAATCTCTGTAGCTGGCAGTTGTGAGGGGAAGCGAATAGATGTATGTCTGGGCATCCCCATTTCCCTGTTATCATGTTGAAGATTTGTGGATCCAGTTTCCACTCGTGAGGATCCATAAGGTTTCTGCTTAGTTCATCTGCCAAAGTGTTTGTCTTTCCTGGCAGGAATTGTGCTTGCAGATGTACTTGATAAGTCAATGCTGTGTTCCACAAAGTCATGGCTTGCCTGCAGAGGGGGTAGGAATGTGTGCCCCCTTGCTTGTTTATGTACCACATGACTGTAGTATTGTCCGTCTTTATCAGTAGTTGTCCTGGATGAAATAGGTCCTTGAAGGCTGTCAGGGCATTTTGTACAGCTAGCATCTCTTTTTGATTGATATGAAGATGCATTTCGTTTGTGGGCCTTGTACTCTGAATACATTTTCCTGCCATGTGCACCCCTCAGGCATAATCTGATGCATCTGTTGTTAGTGTCTGCCTGGCAGTGGGTAAGGTGAATGGCTGTCCCTTGTTGTGGTGACAAGCCTGTGCCCACCATTGAAATTCCTGTTGCAGGCAGGGAATGAGAGTAATTACTGTTTCCAGGCTGTGGCAATGTTGAGTCCAAACACTTTTTAGATACCGTTGTAGTTTCCTCATATGCAGTCTTGCATATGGAATTAGTAGAATGCAGGATGCCATGTAGCCCAGAGCCTGCAGAATTTTTCTTGCAGATAACTGGGTCTTTGTTGCCAGGTCTTTGAAGTAAGACGTCAGATGCCTTTGTTTGTCTGGCATGAGATACGTCATCTGGGCAGTTGTATTTAAGCTTGTACCCAGGAATATTATCTCTTGAGAGGGTACTAGTTTTGATTTATTATCGTTTACTGTGTACCCTAGGCAAATCAGTAATCTTTTTACAAACGCCAGATGCTGTAGTAAAATATCTTTGTCCTTTGCTTGAATAAGGCAGTTGTCCAAGTAGGGGTATATTTGAATTCCCCTTTGTCTGCAAAATGCAATTACTGGTGCCAGGCATTTTGTGAAGACCCTGGGCGCAGTAGATAAGCCAAAGGGCAGTGCAGATAATTGGTAGTGCAGTGAGCCAGCTATGAATCTGAGGTATCTTCTGCAAGATTGTCTGATTGGGACATACAGGTATGCCTCTTTGAGGTCCAAAGTTACAAGCCAAGCCTTCTTGTCCAACATGGGCAGAAGCTGCTGTAGAGTCAACATTTTGAATTTTGAGATGTCCAGAAAAGTATTTAGAATAGACAGGTCCAGAATTGGTCTCCAGGCGTTGTCCTTTCTTGGTACTAAGAAAAGTCTTGAGTAAAATCCTTGTCCCTGCTCTTGTTGTGGCACTGGCTGAATAGCCCTCATGTCCATGAGAAATGAGACTTGTTTTTGTGCCTCTTGCCATTGATTGCGTGGCAGGTCTGGCATACCTTTTGCCTTTGGAAGGGTGTGAAAGTGGAACCTGTAGCCCTGAGAGACTATATTTAAGACCCATTTGTCCTGGGTGATCTTGTGCCAGTTTTGTGAAAAAAGTGCTAGCTTTCCCCCCAGGGGTACTGCCAAAAAATAAGTGCTTGGCATTGGCAGGGGGAAGTCATTGGGACTGTTTTCTATAAGGCTGTGATTTGTCTTCTCCGCTTTTGGAGGTAGAAGCACCCCATTGTTTGGGCCTGTATGAGCCCTGGGGTTGTTGCCTGCCTCTAGGGCATCTGAATCTGCCTCTTTGTGGTCTGTCTGACACTGGAAAGGACCACTTCTTAGAGGGCCAGTTCCTGCTAAATCTGGGTGACTGTACCTGTAAGAAATCCTTTACTGTCTGCATAGATTTTGCCTTATCCTCCATTTTCTTTAACACCTCCTCTGCCTTAACACCAAACAAAGTATCATTCTGTAATGGAGCATCCAATAATTTTGCTTTAACATGATCAGGCAGATTCTGTTCCTTTAACCAAGCATGCCTTCTAATAACAGAACCTGTAACAGCGGCCCTGCACGAGGCCTCCAGTGAATCATAGCCACATTGCAAAGTATATTTTCCCACTTGTTCAGCTGCATGCAATAAATCCTGCAAATCTTTGTTCTCAGAACATTCAGAATTTGTCAACATTTTTTGTTTTAACAAAGACATTAAGTATTGCTGATATTTGAGCATATGAAACTGACAATTTAAAGCCCTTACAGCCAAGGTAGCAGAAGTGTAAACTTTTTTACCCCATCTGTCCAAAGCCCTAGAATCTCTGTCTGAGGGGACAGTGTTTTTGGCAGAAGCAGCCTTGACCCCTTTGGGACCCTGTGAGATAGTTTCTGGGTGAGCAGCAGGGTTTTTGTAAAGAAATTTATGGGAGTCTGGGACCCTGTAGTATCTGTCCGGCTTAACAGGGGCAGGAGGTAAAGAGTCTGGAGACAGGCCGGACTCTGAAAATACATCATCTACTATGTCTAGAACAGGGGGAATTGCAAGAGGTCTGTGCTAAGGAAGTAAAAGAAAGTCTCTAAGTCTTTTCTTAGAATCTGAATAATCCTGGCTCTCCCAATGGAAATGCTCGCTCATGGTATGGTTTCCCCAAAAGAATAGTCCTCAGGAGGAGAAGCTGAAGAAATAGAATCTTCAGCATCAGAATCCTCATAGGGAGGAAAAGAATATCCCTGATCAGAAGAGGAATCAGAGGAAATGGAAACCTGATCAGAGGAATCATATTCAGTAATAACTAAAAGATGAGCAATGCACCACACTGTAAAATGTATCTCAACGATTTATTCAGAGCTGTATCTCAACAAGACAAAAAACAACGGATTAGTGCTTTCAGCTATCAAAGCCTTCTTCAGATCCACAGTCAAAAGCCACATCTCAATCTAATATAAAGCATATAAAAGCCAATGACAAAAAACATGTAAACAAGCTGCTTTGCTCTAACCAATACAAGTGCTTATACAAGCGCTTCATCATCCAATGTGTTTCATTATTCTAATTAGCTTTGACTAGCAAGTTAAAGTGAAAAATGTAAATTAGACTTCGCTTTCTCAAACATCATTGGTCTCAGATAGCAAATGAAAGCAGAAATGTAAATCAGACTTTACTTGCTTAAAAATCATTGGTTTACTTTAAACATCAGACAAAACCTAGCTTTAAACTAGCAAGTTAGGATGAAAAATGTAAATTAAACTTAACTTTCTCAAACATCATTGGTCTGGGCTAGCAAATGAAAGCAGAAATGTAAATCAGACTTTGCTTACTTAAAAATCATTGGTTTGCGTTAGACATTAGACAAAACATAGGGAAACTTATATCAAAAAAGTATTCCCTATCTCTTTCATAAGAATAAAAGCCAAGTTATTCCAAGTTCACTCATCAAAAAGTGTGATTCTATAAAAACATTTAACAAAACATATCTTACTAAAATATAAATAATTAAAACATTTTAGCATTTAAAATACGAATGCAAAATCCTTAATAACAAAGTGCTAATAAATATATAAAATATAATATATCTGTAAATTATGTAATATATACTACCCACATAAAAATTTTTAAACAACAGAAGCAGAAAAAATGTATTAATAGTATAACCAAACACTATCGTTAAAGATGTCATAAACAACAAACCCTAGGAGCTATAAAATCTGAACAGCACCATAAAGATATGATGACCATCTTAAATTTCTATTAAAAACAGTGACTAGAAATAAAAATAAAAATATAAATATATATAAATACAATACAAGTCACTAGAACAATTAATAGGGCAATATGGGTCATAATCAGAACCTTCAAACAGACGATAGTACACAATATATAAAAATCATATGATTGATAATTGTTAACAAGTTAACCATATGAGAATTATATTGAATAAGCTAGGCTGTATATTGAATAATTTTTCTATTCTTCAAAAACGGCTTGATTGGTACACTTCCATTTAATCCAGGTGGATGATCAGCCCGCAGTCTCATAATCCATTAGGATTCCTCACATTCAGTCAAATTCACCAAATCACCTTCTCTTTCATTTTGTTTTAACTGAGATATTATCATGAAATGAAAATGATGCCCTTCATTGCCTTTTATATGTGTAAATAAAGCATTAGTTTCTTTTCAGGTCCTTATGTCTGATAAATGTTTGGAAATCCTTTCTTTCATTTTCATATTGGTTTTCCCTACATAAAAAGCTGTACAAACTGTGCAGTTAGCGATGTAAATCACATTTCTACTATCACAATTAGCAGTCCCAGAAAAATAAAATATTTTTCTTGTGTCCGGATGTGTAAATGACTTGGTGCAGTTTATTACATAGCAGGTCTTACAAAATCCACATTTTTTAGTTCCTATAGAGCTTTCTTTTTTCATCATTCTGCCAGAAGAGCCTGTTCCTTTCTTATTTTTGAACTGAAAAGTTGGAGTTGAACCTACTATGCCTTTTATCTTAGTATCAGCAGTTAGAACCAGCCAGTATTTCTTAATTACTTGGCAGATAGTATTATGGTCAGATCCAAAAGTTAAGCCAACTCTCAAAGTATTCATATTCTTAGTATTGGTATGATGACTCTCATTCCCTACGTTTCTAGTTGAATACAAAGGTCTCCCCTTGTTTTTTCTCAGTTCAGTGGCTTCTATAACATTTGAGTTCCCTCTCCTAGTCGGGTAGCCTCTCTGTTCAAAACTCTTCAGTAAACTATTTCTTTCCTCAATAAACTCTTTTTCATCAGTACAGAGTTTAGAAATCCTAACTGTCTGATTTTCCACAATATTATTGAAAATATGTCTAGGATGCATACTAGTATAATGCAACATATGATTCTGCCACATTTATATATATATATATATATATATATATATATATATATATTTATATATATATACTAACATCCAAAAAATACATTTCAAACCTGGAGCTTTTGTATTCAAACCTTAAAAATTCAGTAGTCTCTGTCAGATAGTAAACAAAACTATTTAACTGCTCTCCATCACCTCTCCAAACGATTTTTTGGATGTTAGTATACGCTTAGACCTGAAGGAAGGTATTTCTACCAGCCTCTTTCGTAAACAAATGTGGCGGAACTCAAATGTTATTTACAGATATATTATATTATATTTTATATATTTATTAGCACTTTGTTATTAAGGATTTTGCATACGTATTTTAAATGCTAAAATGTTTTAATTATTTATATTTTAGTAAGATATGTTTTGTTAAATGTTTTTATAGAATCGCGCTTTTTGATGAGTGAACTTGGAATAACTTGGCTTTTATTCTTATGAAAGAGATAGGGAATACTTTTTTGATATAAGTTTCCCTATGTTTTGTCTAATGTCTAATGCAAACCAATGATTTTTAAGTAAGCAAAGTCTGATTTACATTTCTGCTTTCATTTGCTAGCCCAGACCAATGATGTTTGAGAAAGTTAAGTTTAATTTACATTTTTCATCCTAACTTGCTAGTTTAAAGCTAGGTTTTTGTCTGATGTTTAAAGTAAACCAATGATTTTTAGGCAAGTAAAGTCTGATTTACATTTCTGCTTACATTTGCTAGCTGAGACCAATGATGTTTGAGAAAGCGAAGTCTAATTTACATTTTTCACTTTAACTTGCTAGTCAAAGCTAATTAGAATAATGAAACACATTGGATGATGAAGCGCTTGTATAAGCACTTGTATTGGTTAGAGCAAAGCAGCTTGTTTACATGTTTTTTGTCATTGGCTATTATATGCTTTATATTAGATTGAGATGTGGCTTTTGACTGTGGATCTGAAGAAGGCTTTGATAGCTGAAAGCGCTAATCCGTTGTTTGTTGTCTTGTTGAGATACAGCTCTGAATAAATCGTTGAGATACGTTTTACGGTGTGGTGCATTGCTCATCTTTTAGTTATTGTTGTGATTTTGCTGAGCAAGCTTAAACGGAACATTCTTCTGCCTTTTTGAACCCCTGATCAAAGTAATTAGGTCTTCGGCCATTTTGAGCATCTGTTTCTTAGGCATAGAAGCTTGTCTTGGAGAATGCTGTACTGGTTTCCTTGTCTTTAAAACTGTTTTAGACTTTGTCTTGGATGCTGAAGTAGGCTTTATATAAAGTTGTGTAGGTCTGAAGACACCCTCAGAAGCCGATGCCTGCTCAGCGGCTCTGGACCCATCTGAGGGATTAATTTCCGAAGGGCCAATACCTTGAGTACCAAGAGGCCTAGCTGTCTCCACATAGGAGTCAGAGGCGGCCTGTGGCTCTGAGGTAGCGGAAGTCAGGGGCTGCGAAAGCACCTCACTGAGCACCGGTGAACCGGCGACTGGCCTAGAAGAGGCTTCGTCGTCGGTTTTGGACCTCGGATGCTTGTCCTTGCCTTTATCCTTGCATTTTTTATGAATTCCGGTCGTCGGTTGTTCTGACGGCATTATGTAGTTAAACCTTCTTCCAAAATAATGAAAAGCAAAATCGTACCGACGCTTAATAGTGCGTTGGTTAAATCTAGCACAAAACCGACAACTAGCAACGTCGTGGTCAGGGCCTAGACAAGGAATACAGTAAGAGTGGAAATCCTAAATCCTTATGAGGTATTTGCTTCCCACAAGAAATACAATTGTTAACTTTTTCTGACATCGGTCTGGAGCAAGAAAAAGTTTCCCTAATGGGATACTTAGCTTTATTGAAGACTTCGGATCTGAAAATTGATTTCAAAAATCTCAGGATTCGGCCGACCGGCACTTGCAAACTGATTTTGCTTCAGGCACCGCGTGGCAAGAAAGACTGAAGAAAATGATGTTGGCTGCATCTGTTATACCCTTGGCACACTGACATCAGGGAAGAGGCGACAGCAACTGACGCCGGACCAGGACTTTGGAATTCAGGCCGACTGCTGGTAGCCTGCCAGCAGGATAACCCAAGTGTAATGACTGCAACAGTGAAACACGATGAACATCAGTTATTCTTTTGATAGTCAGGAAATACAGCGAAATTAGTGAAGTATTGTTTTTCTGCATCTGTTTGAATCTTTCCAACTGTGTTGTTTGTATTTCTCCTGCAATTGAAATTCTGATATTTATTTTACTTAGATATTTAGTATTCCCATGTTTTCTACTTTATAATTTATTATTAAATAATTTTATACCATTCATTTTGGATGGTCTTTTAGAGAATACTTTAACATTTTGATAATACTTGTGCTTATTTTAGTGATGCCTTGGCCAGTCTGAAAAGCCTGCCTGCTTTGGTTACCCTCAACCATTTATGTTAGTATTGATTTTACTCAGTAGAATTGGATAACCTTGTAAGAGCCTTAAAGTGGTTGACTGGTGGCAGCAAAGTTGCCTTATAGTCTGGGCAGAAGGGGTACAGATAGTAAATCTGTACCAGCCTTTCCCAGGAGTGTCTATGTGTGAAAATCAAATACCGAGATGTGGGTGTATCAGCTACTTGGAACCGGGACACAGTGCTCCAAAGTGAGTCTTGTTTGGGATCAGGAGAGACAGATAGTCCACCCCAGGTCTGGAATGTGTTCCCTGTGTGCTCTTGGGGGAAACTGTGCTTGATGCAGAAAGCTGTATCTTAAAATACTGTGTAGGCTCATTCTTTTTCTTAGTGACCGTCTCTCACCATTGTCAGTGGTGAGGATTGAGGCTGCTTGATTACTAGCCCAGGATAGAGAGGTCCTCACACAGCCTACTGGCCTGTAAGAAGCTGGAAGTACAGATAGAGCATGCAATCTCCACAGAGACAGTAACCCGAAGATGTAGTCAAACCCCAAATCCAGGAGCTCCAAAACTGTGATGCAGCGCTATTAGCCACTGTGACATCATGGCACTGCAGATTCAGGGCTATTTGGGGCACTCATGTTCCTCAATAACATTGGGTCACGGGCCCACCTTTTCCATTTCTTTCCCTTACACAAGGGTAATAGATACTGTGATAACATTACATCATGAACATCCCATGCAGGCACCATCTTTCTCTTAACGCTGTTTTGAAGTTCTGTGGCATTTTACATGTTTAGTTGCTCTAAATGCCCTTAATTAATTAATTTCCCTTTTTTAATTCGATTAGTCACTACTGGCCAGAGCCCATTTTAAAGAAGGACTTGGGGAGTAAAGTTCCACTTTAGAATAAAAAGGTGCAGAAAAAGCTTTTACAAAATAACATGCAGCAACATTTAAAAAATAAAATGCATGACCAAAGTCGGTCAGCAGTAACTGGTTATGTCCCACAGTACTTAGCATAAATTAATTTATGAAGACTTATTCACCAGCTGTCATTAACAGAGAACACTTTTTGTATGAATTATTTTCCTACACCCCATCTATGAAGCAGTAAGACATTAAAATCATGTGTAGCATGTCAATAAAAGGTAGATGGATATATCTTACAGCCTGGACCAGGTGCGTGTTAATACTGACAATCCTGAAAATAAGATGGATAAATAAGCTTTAGATGGCTGGATGGAAAAGCCATGTCTAGGAATGCCAGTATTTCTGTTAACTCGTTAAAGAATTGATCAGAAACTAAAAAAAAAAAAAAAAAAAAAACATGCAGGTAATCCCAGAGTAATGGGCCTCAGAGGACTACAGGAAGTTGATGGGTCTGCTTTTTAAGGGAATGGCTGACTGCCAGTATTTCTTAAGAGTTAAGAAAAAAATCTTGCTTTGATGATAATACAAGCATTTTTAATATCCGGGAAAGTAAAAATGGATTCAGATACAAATATTGGTTCAAATGGGAAAGTTCATATAGTCATATTAAATGATGAATCTAGACTGTAAAAATATTCTTCTGTTGGTTGCAAAATGGAAGAAACAGCTAATCATCAAGGGAACTAGCCATCTGTCTTCACTTCCAATATTTCATAGTTTCTTAGAGTAACAAAGGAGACGATCCTTCACTAGTTTACATCAGGTATTACCTATCTCATACACACACACACACACTCTCTTTAGGATTGATTTCTTTGCAGACTATTTAAATAGGTAACATTTTAATTGTCCAAGAGAATATAATTATTGGTTGATAATATGGAAATTATTTTTGCAAAGGTTTCAGCAGGTTTACCACATTAGAGAAAGACCAATTAATAAATTTGTGTTGTCTTTGTGAGACATGTTTAGATTAATATATTAAGATGCTGAACTGTTCTTAACTGTGCCTGCTTAAAATCAGACATTTTACATTTCTAATTCTGACCAATGCCTGACTGCAGTTTTGCTGGCACTTGGGACGGGATGCAATATTTATTCATGCATTCATTCATTGCATAATATCCAGCTTATCATCCTATCCCAGTACTCGATAGGAATAAGGCAAAGTACTAATCCTGCACAGGATGCTAACCTGTTGCAAGCGCACACACACACACACACACATATATATATATATATATATATATATATATATATATATATATACTTACTGGCAATTTAAAGGATTGGCAATTTGCCTACATGCAAAAGGAAGACATGCAAACTCCACCCAGAAGGCATCCCAGTCAAGAGTCAAAATGGAGCCCATAAGGCAGCAGTGCTAACCACTGCACCAGTGTACTGCCCAGGATTCAGTATTTGGACTGTATTACTATTGTATACTTAAAATCAGAGATCTCTGGGCAGCAGTTGACAGGGATTTTTTCACTCTTTCACAATTGGCATGTTAAGATAAAATATATTAGCATTCTATTTTAGATGCATTGGCCAGGACTCAGACCTGAGCCTCTCACATGGCAGACAAGAATTTTACCATTCTAGCACCAATGGTTGTTATTGTACATCTTTCAAACTACAGTATCATGGTGTAGTATTGTATGTTTTTATATGCACATTTTATGTACAAAATATGTCTTCCTTGTGAGCATAGCATACATTTTTGTAAAATCATTTACAGAAAAGTCAATGTAATGCAAACAAATGCTAAGCATGTCTGCTGGATGTTATCCATACTCCCCCAGTGACCCTTGCTCTGTGTCCAGTCACTTTACTTTCTCATTCTCCTTCCCATGCATTAACACCTGTCAGTGGTACTCACTGTACCTCTGTCTTGCTATCCCACTGACATCCTGAATCTTTTCCTCAATGGGATTCCCTGGCATTACCTCTGCACTGTTGTACCAGCTAAGAAAAATTAATTGGTCTCAGCCATAACCCATTTTCAGATTTTTTAAGTCTTATACATATATATCTAATGAGACAATTTAAACCACTTTAGCGGTTTACTATGTCTTACTGTATCTTAAAAATGTTTCACTTTAATAATGTCACATGGGAAGCAGCATTAACACTTATTGTAACTTTTCTAGGAGGCTAAATCAGTTGGAACACCTTATTGCATAACCAAGGCACAGTGATCAAGATTTCTTCCTAGAATAATATATGAATTCCAACTGGATGCCAGAGATAAATGCTTCCCATACTTTAACCAATGTCCCTGTACCTTATTCAGTCCAGATTTGGTGTTTGCATCACCCTGTTTTCATATCCTTTTACCAGGCAGGAACTCTACTAGCTGTGATGAAGCTTCTAGGAAAAAAGCATCTTTCACGCTCTTTGGCTGTGTATGTTATGAACTCATTTTACTTTCTTCTTTTTACTAGTTCAACTTATTTTAGCTTTCTTTTTTAGCCTTGTCTCCAAGAATCCCGTTGTGTTTTTATTATTATCTTAAAGCAGTCATAATGTACCCAAAATGGCTGTAATTTTGCTGTGCTCTCTTAATACAATTTGGACAAATGCCATTTTCACTTCACTTTCATTTCACTTCACTTTCATGCACTTCTGGAGCGTTTCTTCCCGGGCCTCAACTGAAAACAGGATCTGTGGAACCTAGTCGGACTTTCCCGGTCAACAAATGTTAAATAAAAAATAAATAAATAAATAAAAAAAATTTGACCATGTTCCATGCCTGTTCTGCTGTAGTTATGACATAAACCTTTTGTTGAACTGATTATATCACTGATACAGCAAAACAGCAGTGGCCCATGGTTACTATGACATTGTAATGTGGCTACAGTGGTGCAGAACCACACAGTGGGAGCATGTGAGGCTACATTAATTATTGTCATTTTTAAAAATACTTTCTTATAGAGCTAAAAGGTCTCCATACATTCTGCCATACACTGTAGAGGGCTTTTCATGGGACAAATACATAGCAAATCAGTAGCTCAACACCAAGATCCTTGTCAACATGAACTCTCAATGGATAAACTACCTTACTATAAATGGTAACTAGCATATTACTGTCTATTACATATCATTTCATTTGATTTTATCACATATGCTTCATCTTTAAATTCTATTTGATTTATTTTCTGCACTTTTATTTTTGCCTACATGACTGTTGACTATCAGCTCTTCGCTGATTTGTCTTGAGCATTTAATACCTTGTGATTGGTATCCCCAGGCAACCATGGAGGTAGTTTCTGTCTTGGTCAGGATCCTGGAAATGACAGCATGTTTTATTAAGACCTTAGCCATGCCTCTGGTGGCTGAAGTGAGCTCCTGTACCACCTCTGGGCTTTTTTCTACCCTCACACTGTGAGGGCTATCACTGAAAACAGCTCCCTCCTGCCAGGATGGGCAAGCCACCACAAGCCACTCACTCCCTTCCTCCAGCTCTTCCATTATCCCATCTGCTAGTCAAATTCTGGTAATCTGGGCTGCAGTCAGGGTTTTATCCCTCTACACCACAGAGGCGAGGATAGACCTAATTTTATTAACTACTGCTAAAAGTCTGTCATCTATCTGAAACTTCCATTTAACATGCTATAAATTTAAATACATTTTCACTTTGGGGTTGCATGAATATCAAAAACTGTGAGTGACTTCTTATGAAGGAAAGCATTTCTACCTCAAATTACAACAAAACCAACAAAATAATCCGCAAAATTTTTGGTCAGGTATCAACAAATTACTCCACCCAGGACAGTCCAAAACACCTACCCCCTCAAACCTAACCCAAACCTCTCCCAGCCATATAGCCAACACCTTTAATAAATATTTCTCTGAAACAGTCCAAGCACTAGCAACCACCTTACCACCTACTTCCACCACTAAATTTCCCTCACTAACCAAATTACCCCAGCCTTTTAACCTTCAACCTGTCCCAACATCTTTGATACACTCCTTGCTTCTTAAACTAAAACCATGTACACCATCAGCTGACCTGCTCCCAGCTGAATTCCTGCAAGTCGCAGCTGGTGTACTTGCCTACCCTATTTCTATCCTAATAAACAGAACCATCTCTGAATCTTATGTCCCATCCATCTGGAAAATCTCCCATATCATCCCTCTGCATAAGGGAGGTACCTCAAATGAATTATCTAACTTCTGCCCAATAGCCCTTCTCTCCCCTTGCATAAATTATGGAGCGATGCATCCATCGGCAATTACTTCAGTATCTCCTACAAAACAACCTTCTAGTTGACTGCCAGCATGGTTTCAGGCCTCACCATAGTACCACAACAGCTCTTCTATCCTTTACAGATAGCATTAATAAAAACAGGAATACTAACCTTCTATCTTCTGCTCTTTTCATAGATCTCTCAAAGGCCTTTGATATGGTTAACCACCAAATACTATTAAGTATACTTGAATCACTTTCCCTTGATCATCAACTAGTAAAATGGTTCCAATCCTACCTTGAAAACAGGAAACAAGCAGTCCTCTGGGAAAACAATCTATCTTCTCAGCTTCCTATCACCCTTGGAGTCCCTCAAGGATCCATTCTTGGACCTCTCCTTTTCACAATTTTCATTAATGATCTAAAAACTTCCCTTCCACAAACTACATGTATACAATATGCTGACGATTCAACTCTGGTATGTGTCGCATCCTCCCCTGCTGAATTACAGGCTAACACACAAACTGTCTTTACTCTAGTGGAAAACTGGTTCCATCAACGTTGTCTCCTCCTGTACCCTAAAAAAACTAAATTACTGCTATTTACTCCCACACAGAAATCCCCCTCTATCAATTTCACAGTAAAATCAAACAATGGCACATTAATAGCCCCTGAAACCACCACCAAACTCCTCGGTGTATTAATAGATAACCATCTCACCTTTGACTCACACATTAATGCTAGTATTAAATCAGTAAATAGAAAACTTGGATTCCTCTACAGAATCCGACCATTTCTTACAGAGTCAGCAAAGATCTCTATTGCCCAAACCCACCTTATTTCCACCCTACTCTATGCCTCACCTGTATATACCAACCTATCCAAAACTAATCTAAAAAAACTAGCAACCACCTACAACAACATAGCTAAATTTGCCACTGGTGCCCCCTTCCATACTCACCACTGCCTTAACCTTAGACATCTCGGATGGCTGGAAGTACAAAACCAACTAGTTTACCAGCAACTCATTTTTATTCACAAGATTTTACATCATCCTTCAAACACTCCCATACTATGTAACCTAGTAAATTCTTATAAAAACCTTCCTACCCTAAGATCAGCTAACAAACTACAAGTCGCCACTACCAAATCCTTTAACAAAGCTGGAGACTGCCTATTCTCAAATGCAGTTGGCAATTCCTGGAACAAACTTCCAACTGAGATCACATCCCTTATTTCCACCAACCTTTTCAAGAATCAGCTGAAAAACTTCATTAAAACCAAATGGCTTTGCCCCTGCTCTCAGCCTGACTGATACTTATTTCACCTCTTTCTACTCTAACTTTCAAACTGGATTTCTTTTGCTGAAACTCCTCTACCTTCCATATATGGCATGTTTTAAACTTCTTGCTCTCTTTTTTGTATCTCCCCACTATGCTATTTTTATGCTTACTGAAACTGAACTAGAACTATTTTTTCTTTTTTGGCTGTCAGGAAAGAAAAAAATATATATATATATTTTTTTACTGGCAATCAATTGTTTACTCATGTAATTATTCTTGTATTTAACTTTATGCAATTATTTTTTTTGTAATTGCTATTTCTTGCGGATTATTTGTATAAATGTTTTCTTTTTTCTGTCCTTGTGATTGTCTCGGAGCTTTTCTCCTCGGGCCTCTACTGAAAATGGACATATATCCAGTTAGACTAGCCCGGTCAACAAATGTAAAATAATAAATAATAATAATAAAAATAATTACTGTATTTGTCACATGTTTCTCTGCTCAGATACACATGAGTCTGTGCTCAATCATACACACACACACACAAAATGAAATGCTTTCCTAGGTTTGATTACTCCTTTGAAGCGCAACAGTAGCTAGCTTGATATTACTGCATGCAGCCCCAGAGAAGTGATGCCTGACATCATTAAGATACCTGTCGCTCTGTCCTGATTCTAACCAGTTGATAAAGTTTGAGTTCTGTCATTCCGTGGTTCTTGTACATTACTACTGCTCTCTTCCTTGTACTCTCTTCTCTTATCGACTTTACTGTCTTTCTGTCTCACCTCAATCTTGGTCAAGAGGCTTCTGAACTTTGCTCATCATTTAGGCAAGCTGGATTTGTAAAATCTTACACATTTGTGACACATCATCGAATCCAGGATTGGAACAGCTGAGCGTTACTGGGATACCTTAACCAAAACCAGGACAGGAAACAATAAACATTTCTCACCATCCTATAATACCTTAATCTAAACCAGAATAGGAACTACTAAACATTAATTCTCATCCAGTAATACCTTAATGTAGGACAGGGTGGAAACCACTGAGCATTACTCACTATCCTGTGACACTTTAATTAAACAAAAAAGTATCCAAGGACTCAACCATCTCTAATAATTTAATAAAAGCAGAAAATGTAGAGTAAAAACACAAAGCTTTCCAGTTAAAACAACTCTTCATCAGTGTTCATTGGGAACACTGATGAGGAGTTTGTTTTAACTCGAAAGCTTTGTTTTAACTTGAAAGCTTTGTGTTATTGCTGTATGTTTTCTGCTTTTATTAAATTATCAGAGATGTTGAGTCCTTGGTTACTTTTTTGTTGATATTTGTACTAGTGGGACTCATTTGGACACCAGGAGACTGTGTTTTTGCTTCTTTACATCTTAATTAAAGACAGGATGAGAACCACTGAGCATTATGCTCTGTCATGTGACATGCTAATGAAAACCAACATGAGAGTGCTGAACCTTACTTACCATTCTTTGGCACCTTAATCTCAGATTAAGACAGGACCACTAAACATCTCTTACCATCCCATGACACCTCAATGTAATATTATTTCATTTTACTACCAGGTTAATTCCAGTGATCCACAGGCTTGTTTACAGTGGATACCCAGTGCAGACAGGATTTATTTATCAGAACTTTTAGTGTAGACTTCAATTTAAAAATGTTGTCTTTAGAATAAGGGAGGTATCTGGAATACTTGCAGAAAATCCATTTGGAGATACCAAATTGAAGACCAAGCACTGGAATTGAGAGAGAGTAACATTAATCCCTCCAGGACTGAAATTTAACTGGGGATGGTATCCATCATCTTTATTCAGCATCTTACAATGTCTTACACAAAACTAGAATGGAACCACTGAACCTTGCTTTCTGCCCTGCAGCTCTTTAATCAGAGTCCTTGAGGGAGTGCTGAAATTTATTTACCACTCCTAGATGCTCTACTCCAGCCAGATGGGTTCACTGAACTGAATTTGCCACCCTCTAATACCCTGTTGTAAAGCTGATATGGTACCACTAATTAATAAATGCTTCAGTCTGATACATCCATAGGCATCATTAAATACTTATGATGATGTGTTAAATTTGATTACAATCTCTGCAAGATGTGAAATTATTTGTCTGACATATTTCTTTTTTTTCTACTGATTGTGCCTTTTTTGTCCATCTGGGGAGTTTCAGAAAATGTTCTTTTCTAAAATGACTGAGGTAAGGCAGAGCTAGATCCAGCACTAGGTGACTGAGGTAGTTGCCAAGGGCCCACTGGCTCAGTGGGGGACTGGCTGGGTGGCTACCCCAAAATTTAATTATACAATTAAAAAAATTAATTTAATTTCTTCTTTAAGGAGGCAGTACATTGGTATGATTTCTCAATGCATGCAACTTTAGTACGACACACAAAGCAACTGGGATTTAAATGCTGGAGTTCCTGCTTTCGTGTGATATTTAAACACAGAGAACCTGCCGCCATGAGAGAGATCTGCTACGAGCCATGGAATTTGCTGCTGAGAGTGAGAGGAGTGCAACAAGCCTTGGAACTTGCTGCCGTAAGAGAGACAAGACATGTATCCATGTTTGTTAATTAACCTGCTCAGGCTCAAAACCTGTACCTTGGTTACAGGAAACAAGAGATTGAAGCCTCTACACCAACTACCAAACTGCTCAATTAGTCATCAGGGGTGTATTTCAAGGAATTGTGAGTTTCAGTGCATTTTCAGCGAATTGTGAGCTTCAGGGGAAGAGAATTTTACTAGGGAAGAGAAGTTTATTTTTGCTCATGCCAAGTCAGGTTTCAATGTGCAACTGTTTTTGTTTAGCAAATTGCCATCAGTGTTTGTGGTATAGAATTTGAAAGCAGTGCTAGTAGCACAACAGGGAGCATACATTCCTTTGGTGCAGATGGCTGTGGGTTCTACTACCACCTACCTTTTTAATTTCTCCAAGTCTTTTGGGTTTCTAATACTATGACAATGCAGTGCACTTTAAATGGGGATGGGGTGCTGCGCTCCTGAGTGTGTCCTCCTTTGGATGAGATGCTTAGTAACTATGAATGGTTTGCCACCAGCCGTTCCCTACTGCAATACTACCAGATTGCCATTTTTTTTTATTTAACATAGGCAATTTATTTTTCAAGGGCAGCAGACCCTGAAATGTAGATGAAACACTGAAATGTAAAGTTGTTTGCCAGCAGTAACCTCTTCAATAGCTGAAGATCTCCTTAATGTGGAATTATTCAGATGACTTTTACTTCTGCAGAAATTCTGCATATTGACTGATATTGATGGTGTTTAATGACAGAAGTCTGAGTGGTCTTTTATGGTTAAAATGTTCTAAAATGGCTAGTTTTGTCATTACTGTTTCATGCGTTTTGCTTCATTGCTTACTGAAAAAATGTTCAAAACTACAAATTTAAAACACAGTCTAACAAGTGGTGCTGTACTATACGAGGAATATTATTTAATACAAGCAGGAAGGTGAATCAAAGAACATGTGCATGCATGGCCCTAAAAATGCGTGCAAGCAGCCTACAGTTTGAACACAGCCCAAAGGTAAACTTAATCTGCCACTGGCCAGATGCACTTTCTTTGAATTTGGGTTTTAATGCAGTTTCAATCAATGTGTGTTTCTAGGGCAGAGTTTACTGTTCATACCAAGTCTGTTTTCATTGTGAGATTGCATTGTTTTATTTAGCAAATGGCTGTCAGTGTTTGTGCTATAAAATTAGAAATAAAAGTTTTAAATGAAATCCAAATATCTGTAATCGTAGAAGTAAAGAAGAAAATAGTGTGTACAATGATAGGTTTGAACAGTGTTTATGGTAACTGTCGGGAAATTGCCAAGTAATGGGACACTGGAATGGGTGGTGGGGAGCTGCTGGGGAGGAGTGGTCCCGATCCATTATGATCCAGCTTTAAGTCAGGGAAACCGTCATATTTAATTGCCTATAATTCCTATATGATTAGATTATAAAACAGGAAAATAACCACACAGCTGTTGGCTGCACACAATAATTCCATAAGCATGGAATCTTGTGCGCTTGCTTTATTGAATGGAATTTACTCAGGGCTCGTGGAATGCTGCGAAAAAGAGTGGGGGATGGAAGGGCAGAACTGTGCAATGACACTTTCATGCTGCAGTCTAAGGAAAGTATGACATCATTAGAACATCTCTAAGAAGCAATGAGAAAATGTGGTTTAGACATGTTCCAGAATGCTACAAAACCAATAAAAGTTTCTCTTTTTCTGAATACCACATTATCACGAAAAATAATCACTGTTCTTTGTAAATGGGCTTATTTCATTTCACGTCGACATAAGCAATGTTAATCAGCTCAGTATGTTATTTATAAAGAATAAGAGTGCAGCACTTTTATTATAATTTTCACTTTTGTCATAATGTCAAAATGGAGAAAACTGAGAACTTTATTGTGCAGGGCTATTAACTGCTATAGCTGCGTAAGAGTCAAAGATGCTTTCTTAGGTTAGTAGATATGTTAGGCACTATTAGCTTAAATAATGTGCCTCAACCGTTTGAGCTACTGCTATCATATATTTATTTTTTGTTGTGTGTCTGTGTGTTTGCAAGCCAGGATATGTCTGTGTGAAAATATATGTATGAATGACCCATTTATTTTCCCTCCTCCGCATGCTAAATTGTACTATGCCCAAGTCTGTTTCTTCTGTATAGCAGTACATGAGAACCCCTCGGATCCTTTGTACATCACTTAGATCTGCTATAAACATTTATTTACTAGAGACTACATGTGTACCCACTGAAATTAGTCTTCATAATTAAGACATTTCATACTATGTATTATCTTAGTAAATGTTCCCTTTATTCTTTCTAGCTCTCCATTTTTTCCCATTTTCAATACTTGCTGTTATCCAGCTCAGGGGTGTGGGGGACCAGAACCCATCTCTGCATTTGCAACTTTTTTGTTTCTTTTCATAGCTTGCCCTTCAAATCCCTAGTCTCTTCATACTGAAGTCTTTCGCAAATAAGGTATTGTAAAAGTTGCCCACTTACTAATGTACCCTAATTTATTAATCTGCGTCAATCAGCCAGTCATTTATCCATTTCACATTGACGAGGTTGACATTTTCCTCCATAAGCATATAAACAAGAACATGACGGTCACCCCTGTTGAAAGTTCTGGAGAAATCAAAGCAGCCACTGTTCACCTGTAGTCCAATAGCACAGCTTCAAGATTAGAAGCTGCATAATTTAATTATCTGTTAAGGACCTTAGTAAAAAAAAAAAAAGCTCTTCACACTTGTCTGATTGCTTTAACAAAAAAAAAAAATATATTAGCTGACTGCAAGTTAGACTTACAGCTTAATCATTTATAAGCTTTCTTTATTTTTATGCAAACATTAAGAATTCCTCAAAGAATCTGTCTAGCTGTAGGCAAATGTGAATATTACCAGTGGGATGGAACTCTAAATATGACCCTTGAGACTCAGGTTCAAATAATGACTGGTCACTCGATGAACCAGCCTTGTGGGTGGGGGTTCAACAGCTTCTGCCACTTCCCATTTATCAGGAAGAAGGTGAGAGGATTTGCTGTTTCAGGGTCCCCTCTAGTGGAGACTGGAGGGTGACAATGCAGCTACAAGCATACTGCTTATTTAAAGTGGGAGGGGGATAGAGCAGAACGTCTCGTAGTCACAATCACAGGGATTTTTCTTGTGATGTACTTGAGGCATCAGTGTCTGCTTACCTGCATTAGGTACAGTTCATCCTCCATCCAAAATTTCATCTTTCTGCATAAATAATAAAATTCCTGTATAAGTCTCAGTATATCTTTCTCCTCAGCTCTTGCTTTCTAAGAAGAAATGATGATGATGAATATGCTAATAATTATAATAATAAAACATCAACAATAATAATAATAATAATCATAATTTCTTCATAAACAGAAATCTTAATGGTTGGGAAAAATAGATGACAGGTGGGAACCCTAACTATGTCTTACATGACTCATTATGAGAGGGAACTCCTTTCTATTTCCAAGGTGGATTAGCCTTACCAGTGCATAGGCTCTGCTGTATGTAGCCAGCAAGGAAGCATGTGTGATCAGTGAGTGTATCTGCATTATACTGTGGTTATAGGATGTGTGTGGCTTACACACAAGTGCCTTTGGTACGGATGTATAATAATACTTTTGTAGGGATGTATATACATTATACATATAAAGCATCTATTCACAGCCTCTGCTGCTATTAAATATTCTATGCTGTTGTGTGCTATAGCCATCTTTATATAACATGCAGCCATTAGTTCAGTCTATACCTTTGCTCCTTACAGCAGAGAATTGTCCACTTCATTACTTAATTTTGCTCTGCCCCACCACTAACCCTCTGTTACATGGGTCTCTGTTCCTGTTTGAGTTACTGGTGGTGTAAATTTATTTATTTTATTTATTTTATTTATTTTACATTTGTTAACCGGGCTAGTCTGACTGGATATATTTCCATTTTCAGCAGAGGCCCGGGGAGAAAAGCTCCACATATGGACATAAGAGATTTATAATGAGTACAAATAACAAGTTACAGACTTGTAACACTTCAACCAATGCATCTTGATTACAAAAAGAAGGCAACTGGAAAAACTAAAATACATTCTATTAAACATCAATACAACTTCTAGAACCTGATAAATAATAAGAGAGACCAGGGAAAAGAACTAAAACATTGAAACCTAAAACTAGATTACAAAGAAGTACACTACCTAGACTATCTAAATACTATCATCTTTAGCATAATTACATATTGTAGCATGAGAAGAGAGAGTAAAGGGACAGGAGTTAGCAAAAAAAAGCAGTAGAAGGGCAGTGTAGAGTTGATAAATGGGTGCTCTGACTCAGTGCTGCAGTTGGGCATCATGGGTTAACTAACAGGAGCTGTGTTTGTTAACTAAAGCTATTGATTCTGTTTCTCATAACTTACTACTTCAGGAATTTAGTGCATATGGACCATATGCTACAATCTAGTTGGTTCTCATGCTATATAACTCAAAGATCAGAGTCCTTAAACATAATTTGCATCCTTATAAAAGAGTCCCATAAGGCTCAGTCCATGGGTCAGAACCATTTACTCTAGTTGTTCATTCCCCTACAAGCTAAAATGACTGATATTTAAGGGCATCTTCTACACAAATGATCTGGTGATATATAGATTAAAGTCATTAGTTTACTTATGAGGTATGACCTTGCTTATATCCAAAGTTGATTTACAAATAAAGACCTGACCATATTTTTTTTTTCAAAAACAAATGTATTCCATTTGGTACAAAATCCAGACTAGCTAAAGTATATCAAAACTCATCAATCAAATAATCATTGACACCGGCAGAGAAACATTTAAATCTTCAAATGCTAAGGTGTATGGATGGACCGGTGTCTGACTTTTCATAACACATAAACAGTTCTCAGCAAATGCTTCTTATGCTCCATGCAGGCTTCTCTATATCCTGTTAACTAAAGAGGCAAGGAAAATGGGTAGCAAGAGTATCCTTTTCATTCAGTCTCCATTTTCCTAAGTGGAAGTTAGATTATATTTTAAACAAACATATCTTTATCAAATTATCACTTATGACATAGGTAATCATACATTTATATAAATGAAAACAATGAAGAAAAAATGTCCTCTTACAACTGAATACTCCAACTAGTGCACAAGCACAACGGCACATGCACCAAAAAGCAGGACACTGGATACCAAAACGGATTGTTTCCTTTATTTCCACTTAGCTTTATTTCTAGCTTTTGAGCTTCATTTTGTCATTGTTTAAAAGTATAGTGATGTATTACCTTATGTAATATAACAATCAATATATTTCACAAAACTAAGACATGATTTATACACTAAGCATATATTATTTGAAATATATATATACTTCCATATATTAACAATTAAAATCAGCATAAAATAACTCCATGACTGTAATTACTTCAGGCATAATGAATCCTAATCTATGTACAATATATTTTAAAAAAAAATTCACCATGAAACACTTAAATAAAACTCTGGTGAAATAAAACTATCATACTGTGTTATATAAATCATGTCTTAGTTTTGTGAAATATATTGATTGTTATATTACATAAGGTAATACATCACTATACTTTTAAACAATGACAAAATGAAGCTCAAAAGCTAGATTGGATAATTGATGTAAATGGCGGGCTTTTAGGTATTTAATGGGGAGAACTATTACTAACAATGTTCTGAGGAAGTCTAGTAATCTAGATGAAAGCGCTCAACCTCTGTGTAGCATCTTCGTTTTGTTGTGGAAATAAAGGAAACAATCCGTTTTGGTATCCAGTGTCCTGCTTTTTGGTGCATGTGCCGTTGTGCTTGTGCACTAGTTGGAGTATAAATGAAAACAAACCATATCATAATCCCAGCTGCAAGAATTTTACATCGCAAACCATATTGACATAATCCTAGTTGCAAGCATGATACATCACTTATAAGCCCAATCATCGTCAGTCAGACATTGCATAGCTTACTCAAGTCCTGTATTCTTTTAACCCTCATTCCTCCCCTGTATGTATTGTTCCCACAATTCCCATTTTTCCTGTGTAATTTGCTCTTACCCTTTCCCAGTTGTTGTATCTCTGTTACTATATTTATCACTTCCAGACTTTGATTTTCATTTTCTAGTAATTGCTTTTTTGGCAGTCACCATAATTACACTCATCAAGGCCTTACTATGTCTAGGCAATTCTGGTTCCGTATCATAGCTCCGAAAAATAATTTCTCTAGTTGCACCAATTTACTCACCCAGTATCTCCAACAGAGTAGTCTGCAGGGAATCTTTAAAGTCTTCCAACTCATTACACTGCCAGAAAATGTCTTCCTAATTACCTCTTTCGTCCCCATCACACTTCCAACATTTGCTGTTTATGTGAGGAAAAATTCTCTGGAGTCTACCTGAAGTATAAAATATCTGTGTAAACATTTCCAACCAGAAATCCTAAATTTTTTAGATTTTGTTGCGTGTTTGAGAGGCATATGCATATTCCCCCAATTGTTTCTTTGTGAATTGCTTGTCCAGTCTCTCTTTCCAATCCCTTTTAACCTCCTCTGATTGATTCTTATAGTTATCATGCAATATTTTATATGTTTTACTAATTATTCCTTTTTTTAATGGCAGTTTCTCTTCTAGATTCTACAAAAAATCTACCAGTGCTGGTCTTTCATTTGGGACCCCCCTATTTCTTTCTCTTTACCTGTACTCTGATATCAATCCTTAATAGGTAAGGCAATCTCTAACCTGCTGTCCAAATTCTTGGCATCTTCCCATTCTATTATCTTTCCCTCTCTAGTTATTTGCTCCCAACACTTTGGTTCCTTTGCCAGTTTTCTACAGTAAATTCCAGCCCCCTCTTGCCTATTGTCTGTATCCCTAATTACAGTCATCCCTATCAGCAAAATCTCCTTTCTCCACTCCTGTGATGGCTTCGTTCTTAGAATACTTTCTGCAACTTTGTGGATATAATATTCTGTATGATTATTGTTATTCCTTTAAAGATCTGCATCCAAAATCCCAGTCTCTCCTTGTTTCTTGAGCTCCCCCCTGTTTCATCATCATCATCATCCCTTTCCACTTTGAATTATAGGTTTCTGCTTGTGCTATGTATGGGAGCCTTACTTGTGTAGCTCTTAAATACCTCTTCAAAATGTGTAATCCCAATCGCATTGTTCTACTGGAAGAATCAGCTTATCCCACTTGACTCTTGTCACCCCCCCCCCAGATAAAGTCCTTCAGCTCTTTATTAATTGCTATCCACAACATCTCTTCTGGTTGATAAAATTATGATGACCTCTGTATAACACTAAAGCTACTAAAAACATTTAACTGCTTGTATCTTACTATCCATATCCATATAACAGAGCTTCCAATTTCTCAGTTTTTGTATTAACTTTTGTTTAGTCTCTTCCCACATATCCTTAACTGCCACACCAGAATCATTTTTAATCCATACGCCTAAATACTCCATTTTATAATGTCCACATAAATATGGATATTCCAGAACCAATTTGCGTGTGGGTAAATAATTTACCATTATTGCCTTTGTTTTAGCTTCATTAATCTTGTATCCCAAAAGGATTTGAAACTGTCTCAAAATGTTCCACAACACTGTAATGTCATTTTCTGGTTTTGTCAGGTATAACATAATATCATCTGCAAATAGAGCCAGCTTTTCTCGACTACCATTCCAATTATATCCCTGAATTTCTGAGTCCTTTATTTTCCTTGCCAGTGATTCTAAATATAACACAAATAACAAAGGGGAAAGAGGACACCCCTGCCTGGTTCCTCTGCTCAAAGAGAAATTATGAGGGAGGACTCCACCCACTTTAATTGTTTCCTCCAATCCCTCATATATCCTCTTAATCAACCTTATAATTTTAACAGGAAAGCAAATGCTTCCATTGCCCTGCATATAAAGTCCCAGCTTATTCTGTCAAATGCTTTCTCTGCATCAACTCACCAACAGCAGTAGTATTTTCTTACATTCTGGTTCCCTCTGGATCATCAATGTTTCATTAATGCTGTCAAATGTTTGCCTCCCCTCCACAAAACCACATTGATCCATATCTATCAATTTTATCACTTTTACCATGCTTTTAGCCATTATAGACATGCACACTTTATAATCATGGTTTAGAATTGAAATGGGCCTATATAGGTTCATAGGTTGGTACTGGGCTATCTGCCCGAAGGCATATATTAGCCCTGCCACGTTGTGCGTTTTCACTGCCCCTTTAGTAGTTCCCTAGACCCTTGTACTAGCAGCTAGTATCCTTGGCCCCTATCTAGTAGTGCTGTTGGTGTGATCCCCGGTGTGAACTTTCTGCTACCCATCCACTCATCAAGGTTCCTCTTGAAGAGTGATAGTGAGGGCTCTGTCTTATGTAGATCGGGACCCTGTTCCATAGTAAGGGAAGTCTCTGCGAAGGGAATCTATCCCTCCAGCATGTTCTATTCATTGTTGTGTTGAGGTTTATATCCCTAGAGCATGTAGCTCGAGTAGATTTGGTTTTGCTAAGATGGAGCATGTTCAACAATTCTGAAGCTGGATCTTTACACTCTTTAGGTATTACAGCTAACACCACTTTCTTCCAGGATGTTGGCATTTCTTCTCCTCTTAAAATACTGTTAAAATGTTCCAGATCTTTATCAGTTTTTCCCCTCCTAGCTTCCAAACTTCCACAGAAATACCATCTATTCCTGGGGACTTTCCTGTAGAGATTGGTTATACATCACCATTTTTATCTCATCTCTTCATATCTGTTAGTAATTGAGCATCATCTCCCTCTAACTGTGGCATATTTAATTCCATAAACATTTCTATTTGTACCTTTTATTGATTTCCATATTTCTCTGCGTTATACAGACTTTCATAGAATTAAATGGGAGTTAGATTCTATCCTGACACTCATTGGGTGCAGGACTGAGGAACTAATCCTGAATAGGTGCAAGCCCATTGCAGAACACACACACACACAGATTTGTCATTGCATGTATTGTGTGTCTTTGGGATGTGGAAGAAAACTAGAGCACCAGTAAAAACCAGTACAGACACATGGAGAGCATGCAGACTCTATAGGAAGGCATTCCTGCCAGGAAATGAAGTACAGAACCAAGAGCTGTTAGGCAGCAACACTAACTGCGGTGCCACTGTGCTGCTCCAAAGAAAGACAAAAATCCTCAAAACAAAATGTAGCACTTTATACCCAGATCATTTTGACTGGAGCAACACAGCATCATATTAAAGGCAGACTGACTACACATCTCTTACAGAATCTCTTTCTTTAGGAGTTAATACATGTACAAACGTCTGGGCCTTGACCAGTGCTCATCATTCAGAAGCAATCGGAATCTAAAAACCTCTTCTGGTACACTATGGCCATTCATGAAAGTGATAAACAGAAACCTCCAACAGCAAACTGGTAAACCTGTACTTAAATCTAGAGATTTGCATAGGCAATGGTCATGTTGTTTTGATTGGTTGATGACACACTGTTAATAGTATTTAAATGTGATTTTTGATAAATGGATGTCTGATGAAGCACATTTTGTGCGAAAAAGCTTACCTTCTGTGGGGATTTTATTAAATGTGTTTTCCATTCATGAAAGTCCCAAACACACTGGTTCTAATTGCTCATTCCTTGCTGGTAACAATGTTTTTTTTTTCTTTATAAGACTCAAAAAACATTACTCTCAAAATAAATAAATAAAATAACCTGTTCAGTACAAGCTTCAGACCATGGTAGATACTGTGGCTGTGAAAAGCAGCATATGTTAATATCAGAGTGGCTAAATAGACCATACATACCAACATGAACTATAGTCATTCATTATATCAGATTATTAAGGATGAACGTATCAGGCAAAGAAACTGTATCACCTGACAATGAAGCTTTATTAATTCGTGAAAATATCATTAAGCTCCTTTTATTGTTACCTCTGCCCTTTTCCTGTCACCTGTAGGAAAATGCTTGGAAGATCATAAAATGCTATTTTGTCCTTTGCCTTTTCACACTACATTTATAGTAATAGCAAGTATTTTATGTAGGGAAGGATATATTTTGCAGGAGGAGATTATGTAATTCCTGAAAAGTGTCCTGACCATCAGTATACCTGCCTAGAGAGTTAGTAAATAAATAAGTAATTACGTTAGAAAGGCAGAACAGAAAATCTCACAATGCACTCATTTCTAAGGAGTTATACTATATCTTTACCTTGGTAATCATGGGGTGAAGTGTTGGACAGGAACAAAAGATGGAGAGGGAGATCACTCAGATCCTGTGCTATTGTGCTTACATGCCCACATGCCTGCATTAGCACACATCATTGTCTGAATGGAGCATTAGGGGAAATCTGCAGCAGCTGTACACTTAGACTTCTTTCGTGGCTGCTGAGCTGGGGAGTGGCACTCTACCAATTAAAATGCTGGTGATTCAGGTTCTACGGTGAGTCTGAGGAGCTGAATGAACACCTTGGTGGAAATGGCATGTTGTTCTTGGCTGTAGTACAGATGTCATACATACGAGTCACATCTCAGACAGAATAGCCAAGGACTGTATCTCCAAAGAGTCACTGGTGCAGTTGGCTGATGCGATGGCCATATGTAGGAAGGATCACTCTAGAGCCTCATGGGCAGGAATGTGTGAAAATCTGAGTCTTTTACCTCATCCAAGTTCATATTGTGAAAAGGTCACCCAAGAGTCATATCACAAAGGACAGAATTAAGATCATGTTTCATGGTTATCTAAGAAATATTCATGTAAATATCTCATTAAATGGCATGTCAAAAAGAGTTCTGTGTGTCATAGGATTATAGGAAATTACTAGGTTATCGACCCAGAGATCATTTTCAATGTAATACTATGAAAATGCTAATCAGTACCCAAGACTGCATTTAGTGATGACTGCCCATGTCTAGCAGGGTTGTGGGTGCTATCCCTAGTAAGTATCTATGGTGCCCCATCCACTTGTCCAGGTTTCTCTTGAACAGTGTCATAGAGGTGCTCTGTTTCACATGAATTGGTAGCCTGATCCAAAGATGCTGCAGTCACTGGGAGATAAATGTGTCCCTCCAGCATGTCCTATTTAAGTCACAGGTCATATTTAGGTCCTTGAAACGGGTAGCCCTAGTCCCATTTGATTTACTGATATGCAGCAAGTTCATTAGATTTGGGTCTTGAATTTCTCTGTAGGCCAGGCATAAGTCTCCTTTAAGATGTCTATATGACATGGAGTATAGTGACAGAGAGTTCACTCAGTCGGCATAAGACACATGTTGGAGCCCCTTGATCCTCTCTGTTAGAAACTTGAGGTCTCTCCATTTGTTGTAGGTGCTTTGTACAGTACATGCTGAACAGGGCATTATACTCAATTATGGGCCAGATTAGTGCCGAGTATAGAGGGGTTATAACCTATTTTCTTGTCAAGGCAATGCCTTTACTAATCAAGTGTGCTATGTAGAAAGTGCTCCTTACTACAGTTGACACATGGTGGGGGAGGTTAAGGTTGCAGTCAACTTGTAATCACAGGTCCCTTACCACTTTATGGGTTGGGGTATTGTTGTTGATTTGATTGTGTGACGGGACATTGTTTGTGCCGAAGGGAATGATGATGCATTTCTTTGCATTCAGTTTGAGACTGTGACTAATACACCAGTCGTTGGTCTGCATGAGACCCTCCTGCAGTATACTGACATCATTTGGGGATTTAATTATTGCATCTAGTTTGCAGTTGTCTGCAAACTTCGTCAGCCACAGCCCCTTAGTTTTGACCTGAACTTTTGTGAAGTATATACCAAACAGTAGGGGGCCCAGCACAGAACTCTGCGGCACCCTGCTGGTAACAGGTCTACCAGTTGATGTGGAGTCACCCAGTTTAATAGTGTGTGTCTGGTTTGTGAGCCAGTTGGCACCCCATTTTACAATGAAGGGGTTTACATTCAGTTTGCTACATTTATCGGTAATGCCTGAATGTGGGATTGTGTCAAAAGCCTTTGCCAAGTCGAGGTATACTGTGTGCACAGGTTTGCCCTTGTCAGTGGCCCTGGTCACATTGTCAAAGAAGTCCAGCAGTTTTAACAGGCAGGATCTGCCCTTGACAAAGCGGAATTGAGTAGGATCCAGGGTTTGGAGGTAACCTTTGTCTTCATGAGGTCCATAATGATACATTCCATGGCCTTACAGATGAGGTTGGTAATGCCTATGGGTCTGTAATTCCCTGGTTCTGATGCTAGGCCACCTTTGTGGAGGGAGATAACTACTGGTGTTCTCCATTCTGCAGGAACAAAGCCTGTGGTTAGGCTATGATTGAAAAGGGTACTTAATAGTAATGCTATTTCATGTTTTAGCCTGTTTAGAAGACAGCTTGGGATGTCATCTCGTCCCATAGAGGCTGTGTTTTTTGCCTTGGACAAGGCTTTGAGGACCTGCTCTTCAGATATGTAAGGTGGGGAAAGGTTTGTGATAAGTTAGGAATGGAAATTTCATTAAGCCTATCCATTAGCAGGTTTGCTATCTCTGTGGGGTCAGTGTGTGTGATACCATTGGTTACTCGTTCTGCACATGCTTGGGTCCTACCTTTTAGGCTACGTATGTAGCAGTAAAAGGCCTTATGGTTATCCTTGGCTGTACTTGCTAAGTTTCTCTCAAAGGAGCCCTTAGATGATTTGACAAGTTTTCTTATTTGCCTGTTGCGGCTGAGGAGGGTGCTATTCCATTGTTGGGGCCTTGCCTTTATTTTCTTGGACAGCAACTTTTTGCATTTATTGTAAAGTTTGTTGATGCTGGATGTTCACTGTGGCAGCTTGTTTCTACTTGGGGCTCTAGCTTTGATTCTTTCTGGTACAGCCAAGTTTATACACTTATGCAAGTTATTGTACAGGACTTTACTGTAAGCTTCGGTGTAGTTACCACTTCCAGCTTGGGGTGGGGCTTGGAATGCATTTATACCATCACCTAGGAGGGTATAGTTTGTTTTGGTGAAGTTTTTTAGTCTTATTTCACCCTTTGTGAGTTCTGGTGTTAGTGCCAGCTCAAAGGTGACTGTTTGTGGTCAGATTTAACTGAGTGTCTGACAGTTGCGGCAGTGCATCTGTTTGATGTGTTAGTGGGGACCAGATCTAGAATGTTTGTTCCTCTTGTTGGGGTAGTAACAATTTGTTCCAGGACATTCGAATTAACAAAGTCAAGGAACTTTTGTGCTAGCAAGTTGGGGCTAGTGTAGGTTTCCTAGCGATGGTGGGATAATTGAAATCCCCCATACTGACCCATGGAGGGGGATCTATAACTGGCTATGAGTTGAATGGGCGTCTTACCCTCCATAACCTGGTCTTGGAGTAATGCCATTGAATTGTCCAGTCTAACAAGACGGGAGGTGAATTTAGCTGTAATATAAACAGAAACATCACCTCCTTTGGTTTTCACACATTTATTTTGCGGTCTAAAGGTGTGGAAGGCATTGCAGCCTTGCAACACCAGGGTACTCTCTGAGGCCTTGAACCAGGTTTCTGTGACTGCACAGACATCTACATCTTCTGGTGATAAAAGGGTTTCCAGGGAGAGCAGTTTTTTTTTTAAGTTCCTAGCATTTAGCTGCATGACCCTTATTTTGTTCTGGTTGGCTAATTTCATGTCAGTAATGTTTTCAAGACCTTGCCTAAAAAAGGCACTATGGGGAAGGCAAGAGCCTTTGCCAGCAGCCAAAAGCCTAGGAGATCCAGGTGTAAACCATCTCTGGCAAAGCAGTGAGGTTTGTCGACCATGGCTTCCCAAGCTGACAGGAACCGGATCCCCTTTGAATGACACCAAAAACAAAGCCAGTTATTGAAATCAATCATTCTTTGTTTATACTGTGGCATCATTCTAGGTGAGGGTACTTTGCAGCTCAAGGCTAGGGACATACCTGCCTCAGACACATACTCAGAGAGCTCGACCATGTCTCTCTTCATATAGACCAGTGAGGTACATCTCAGGTTGTTCACACAAACATGAACTATGACAGAGTCATAACTGTACTTGTTGCTGAAAGACCTGAGTGCATATGTGATCTGATTAATCCTGGCACCGGACAGGCAGCTGACCGTGACTTTCTCCTTGTCCAACCTGGTGAGTGGGACATTTGTGTGTTTCACTGTTGAGTCTCCAATGACAAGAAAATTTGGTTTTTGAGTGTTTCTCCTTACGGGTTTGGTGGGTGAGACACTGGTGTTGCTATGTGTCATGGGTGCTGTAGGGACTGTTTTAGTTGTAGCAGTCTTGTGTTTTTGGAGATCTCTTGGTGTTTAGGTAAGTTTTTTGACAGTACGTCCATGTATGTAGATTTTTGTGTTTGATGCGTACTGTGTGTATGAGTAATGGTACTATGTGCATATGTAGTGGTGGGTGAGTTGACAATCTCTTCCGTGTTACTGTTTTGAGTGCGAGAGAGCATGGATTCAAGATTATTGGTGTAGATACATCTCTTGCACTGTATACTAGAGGGAATTATTAGTAAAGGGTTGTTGGTGTACATGAGGGAATTGCTCCACTGCCTCAAAAGACCCAAGTCAACAAGGCTGGTCACAAAACTCACCCAAAGTCCCTGCTGTAGAAGGTGCATGAAAGGATCACAGAAGGGCTCCATCAGTGTTATGTCACAAAGTACTCATCCAGGATCAATGCTGCATTGGACTTACACAGCATCCATTTAAGGGGAGGTCTAAGAGGACCATGTTACAGAAATGTTACAGAGGGAATGATCTAGGGTCCATGTTTCAGAAGAAAGGAAGGGAGGAAGGTAGTATAGCAGGTATGTAAGGAAGTGATTAAGTGTATGAGAAATTGTGAACAGAGCTGAATTGCTTTTAGATGTAGGCAACAAAGAAAAGGTAACATACAAAATGGTAACAGTGTACAGTAATGAGAGTGATCTGCTTATTAAAATCATCAAATTGAAATAATTGTCCTAGTTTGGTACTTGCAAAGATGATAAAGAAAAATAATGCAATATATACTTACACAAAGAAAGAGTAAAACACTCTCTCAGAGAGGGCACAGAATGTTAGGAAAAGCTTGAAATCAACCTTTGTTTCCTCTTCCATACACAGCAAGCCAGTTAAATCTTGGACTTGTTTAATATTGATCTCATTTTGGTACAGATCTCGCACAGCTCGCTCCACGTCCTTTAAATAGAAGCAAGAACAGGATGTGAATCAGAAAAATCATGTGTTTGTTGTCAAGTGTATAAAACCCTGCTGTTCTAATCTGTCCATAATCAGCTTACTGAGATGCAAATATCCAGTGAGGTACAGTATAGTTTTGTAGTGTATCACAAAACCAACTGCACAGGATTAGAGGAATAAAACAATGATCATACAAACAAGGGATAACATCTATCATTTAGGATGGAAAAGTGAACACAGTGTGTGGCAGTTAGCTTAGAGGATTAAGGCTGCTCTCGATAGCCAAACGCATAAGGTTTGATTCCTTCTATTTCCATTTGTTGACTGAGAGCATATTAGTTAACCAGACACCGTCCATTGAGTTTACCTGGCTGATAAATGTATAAAAATAAATAAATTAAAAAGTGCAGTTGAAAAAGGAACCCTCAGCTCTTCCCTGAGTTTGTAATGGTTAGATGCCTGTGTGAGTCACTTATACTCGGGAGCTCTATGTGGTCTAAACTGATAAAATGCTCTTTTGAAAAGATGACTTCTGATAGTCTGGCATTCACGTGGTCAGCATATGGAATGTTGAGTATTGTGCTGGTCAGTCAATAAAATAATGAATTGTCATGTAAGAGGACGAGTAAGAATGAATGTTTGCACAAGCGTGTTTCTATTTTCATTTACACTTTGGTTGATGGAGGAGTGTGTCATCTGTTCAGTATATGTGTGCGTGTGTGTCTGTGTTGTGTTGGGGTAAGTGTCTGGGTGACATTACACGTTGTTACACAATGGATGTCTTTGCTTGGAAACATATTTGGTCTTCACCTGCCCACGTATAATTGCAGAATAATATTATTAAAGTTTGGATGAGGGAAAAAAAATCACAGAGGGTGCACGTGCTGTGCTTTTCTATGTAATTAGCTCCATGTTATGTTAGGAGTTCAGGCCATTGTTGGTTGTCTTGTCAACCAGCATAGGTACTGCTTAACTCTGATGGTTGCTGATGTACTCAATGGCAGTTTCAGAAATGGGCATGAGGGGTAACTGAGCCTGTAGTCTGGCTTACCTTCAATTCTTCTAACCCTTATGTACAATTCCATAAGGGCAGTTTATGGAAAGTTTAGATTTTAGTATGTCAACAAGGGACAGTTTAAGAAATGTAGGAAATCAGTACATGTTTCAGTTTGTACAGCGGTAGCATTGTTGCCTCACAGCAAGAGGTTCTCTTGTTTGATTCTCGGCTGGAGTGCCTTCTGTGTGGAGTCTACATGTCCTACCCATGGTCGAGTGGCCTCCGAAAGACATGCGTGAATGGGCGTGCCTTCGCTGAAGGTTGGGATTTGGGCTGGCAACTCGGCACCATAAAAATTGACTGCCAATCATTAGCGGACGGGAATTCCGCTGTGGCAACCCCTAACCAGGAAAAGCCAAAAAGACAAACAAAAAAGTGCATGTTTCAGTTAACAATTTTCCTGTCACCATAAAAAATATTGTTCATTATTAATGATTTACACATACAGTATGATAACACCAGAAAGTTTCTTCATGTGTTCTTCTGGAAACAGGTGGTTGCTACAGAGCACAAACAAGAGCAGGTTTGGTCACTTGTGTTCCCATTCATAAGCAGCACACCCCTGGCAGTCTGCCATGACATTTATGTGAATTTGTTGCTGCTGTTAATAAAGATAAGCACTTCATGTGAGGATGTCTAGGAAAGTTACATTTACAGAATTTGTTAACAAAGGATACTTAAGAAGTTTTTGATATGTGACTTGGGAAACATTTCTAGGATATCCTCAGAAGGCCTTGGAGTTCATGGCCACTTTAAGTATTTTTTTCCCTCAACAGTGACTTGGTGATGAATCTTCTATCAGATATTACTTGAAATTCTTAGCTTAACTCCCCTCAACTTATTTCAGAATTCTTGGTTGTCTGATTTGGGCCTATTTAGAAGCAAATTATCTCCTCACATAGATTTGAGTGTGGTTGAACTCCTTGGCATTGCACCTCCTGTAGTTCATCTTGGGATTCCTCCAGGAACTCTAGGCCCCTCTCACATATATTTAGCCAAGGATGAATTTCATGTGTTGCATCTCCTGTGATTAAGGAAATCTTCCAATCTGTCTAGGAGCTTTGGTAATATTCTATCCAGCATTCTGCCCCTACATTAAGAAGTATGACAAGTTTCAACCAGTATCTCTCTCTCATAACCATTTTGCACCATGAGGCACATTGGCTAACAAGCAACCATCCAGGCACTTTTTGTTTCTGTAGCAGTTATGGTTTTTACATGATCGAGTTGCTAGCCTGGCGCCCAGCCCTCCTCGGAAGGCACACCATACAGTCACACACCCTCTCATACCCAGGGTTAATTTAGAGTGTCTAAGCTACCTGCAGCATGTCTTTAGAATGTGGGAGGAAACTGGAGCACCCAGAGGAAACCCATGTCTAGCAGGGCATGCAGACTCCACACAGAAGGCACCCCAGCCGAGAATCAAACCAGACAACCTCTTGTTGTGAGTCAACACTGCTAACCACTGTGCCACCCTGCAACTGGTATAGCAATTCCCTATTAGACAGTCATGTCAGATGAATCCAGAATACACACACACACACACACACACACACACACACGTGTGCGTGCACATATATAGATATCTATATCCATCTGTCTATAGATATATATATATATATATATATATATATATATATATATATATATATATATATATATATATATATATATAGTTGTATTAATTTCATTGACGGTGCTTTTGTCGAAGTAGGTTTTGCAGCATTTTGTGAAAACTGTGTATGTTTAAATGCTGCTTCAGTGGTGGGCAAACTGAGTTCAGTGGTGTGGGTAACAAGTTAACAACATAAGTGAATGGGAATATATTGTTCACTTACACTGCTAATTTGTGAAGTAGGGGATTTAGGGTCAGGGACTGGGAGGACAGTTTACATTTAGAGAGTGGGAACGGAGTGATAGGGTTAGGGAGTAGGCAGGGAGTGTAGGGGTTAGGGTTTGATGGGAAATTAAGGTTTTGGGAGTGGAACTGCAGTTTTAGGATTAGTGAGCAAACTGGAAATGTAGGCTTAGGGAGTGGGATGGAGGCTTTCCAGTTAGAGTCAGGGTTCTGGATGGGTTACATAGCACACTGGGATTGGATTGTGTGAGTGTTATGAAAGTTTAAAGATCAGGGTAGTTGGAGATAGGGAAGGTGTTTTTTACATTGTTTGATTGGTTTTAGTAGCTTTCAGTAGGTTGAGATTCAATGAAATCAATGAAATTTTCATTGATGTTAGTGGTTTTCAATTTAATGGCGTGTGTATGTATATACACACACACACACACACACACACATATATATATATATATATATATATATATATATATATATATATACCTACACACACACATACATATATATATATATATATATATATATATATATATATATATATATCTGTGGGTGTGTACAGTGCTGGGCTTTTTTAGTGTTTATCCCATCCATTCATGTGGTTGCCACTGATTCATTATTTGAAAATATGGTTAGTGCTGCAACATGGGCAATTTATTTATTTATTTATTTATTGTTTGCCAACTAGGTTAGTCCCACTCGACTAGTAGCCTCTTTTCAGGGGAGACCTATGGTGGTGTTTATACTACTATGGTTAATTTGTCCAGGGTATTGGGGAACTTCACCTGCTCTTTTCATAGCAGGGTGGTTTCATAATGCAGCAGGAGGAGGGGGAGGATGGAGTGACTGCTGTTGCTGTAAATCCTGTAGAAATTACTGGAGTGCTATCTAGCTGTTTAGCAGATGAATGACTTATAAATATGATCAGTGTTGAAGAATCCACGACTGAAAATGTGGCTTTCTATAGTTAAATAATGGATAAAATTAATCCAAAAGAAAAAAGAAGTTATGTCTTACCATAATGTTCCATCTGTATTGTTGATCCTCGTTCAGTCATTACATGTGGGGGGCATTGGTTCCAACCTCGGAACCGAGCCGGCCATCTTCCAAGCTCGTGCCAGCTACAAACTCTCGAGCTAAAAACTCTTACCCAGAATTCCCCTCTCCCTGTTACCTCAGATTGAGTTTCCAAGTCAAAAGAAGGTAGAGGCTACCTCTGGTCAAATGACCCAACAGAACCGGATGGTGAGATCCACTAGAAGCCACAGGAGGGGGAAGGAGGGAGGGTCGTAATGACTGAACGAGGATCATCAATACAGATGGAATGTTATGGTAAGACATAACTTCTTTATCTGATATTGTTAATCCTCATTCAGTCTTTACATGTGGGACAGAATCCCCAGCTACCTTTATTCCTGGGTGACTCTCATGGAAGGACATTCCGGAGCACCATAGAACCAAAAGATTCTCTTCCCCTGGAGGCCATATCCAATTTGTAATGATTGATGAAGGTATGAGGAGTAGCCCAAATTGTAGCTGCACAAATGTCATGTAAAGAGGCTCTGGCATGGAAGGCAGCAGAAGTTGCCACCGACCTAGTAGAATGAGCCTTTATGGTAGTAGGTAATGGAATATTACGTTTTCTATAAATGAAGGTTATGCAGTCTTTTAACCATTTAGCCAATGTGACCTTAGCAACAGCACATCCTAATCTAGGTCCAGAATAGGCCAAAAATAACTGGTCTGATTTACGAGGAGCCTTAGTCCTGTTCAAGTAGAAGCGAATTTGCCTGTGAACATCTAGGGTATGTAGGCAATACTCTCCTCTGTTTGAATGATTGGGGAAGAAAACTGGAAATTCAATGGTTTGATTAATGGGCATTTCAGAGATCACTTTTGGCATAAAGGAAGGATTAGTTCTTAATGACACTCTATCTCTATGAAAAATCAAATATGGTCTCTTGATGCATAAGGCTTGAAGCTCAGAGATACATCTGGCAGAAGTAATGACGGCCACAAACAAGGTTTTCCATGACAAATATTTGAGGTCGCAAGAAGAAGCTGGTTCAAAAGGTGGCATTGTCAAAGCTTGTAGCACTAATGACAGGTCCCATGGTTGAGTAGGTTTTCTAAAAGGGGGTCTTAGATGATTCACGCCTTTTATGAAAGTCTTGCATAATTTGTGTGACATAAGAGAAGAGTCTTGGACACCATCATGAAAATTAGATATTGCAGCCAAATGAACTCTAATAGTAGAGGCAGATAGACCGGACTGAAATAGGGTAGGCAGATATTCCAGTACTATCGACACTGGTGCTGAAAAAGGATCTACTTGTTTTTCTTTCAGCCAAAAGGTAAATCTTTTCCACTTGCTGAGATATGTAATTCTGGTGGAAGACTTATGAGATGCAATAAGAATGTCACGTACTGGCAAAGAAAGATCATTCTGCCTGGCAATCAAAGGAATTGGAGGAGCCAAGCTGTGAGCTTCAGGCAGTTCAAGTTGGGGTGAATCATATTCTGTGGATGGGAGATCAACCCCGGGATTGGATGGAGAATCCACGGTTGATCTAGCAGGTGAGACCAAAGTAAGGGAAACCAACTCTGACGAGGCCAATATGGTGCTATGAGGATTACTTTGCTTTTCAACCGACGGGCTTTCTTCAAAAACTGGGGAATGAGGGGGAGAAGTGGAAATGCATAAAGCAGACACGAGGGTCAATCGTGGACTAGAGCATCCCTGGGTGACCATCTTGGAGGGGGAATCAGGGCGAAATAGTTGCTGCATTTGTAATTGGTTGGGGACGCAAAGAGGTCACAGCAAGGAAGACACCAGCAGTTGAAAATCTCCGCTGCTATCAATTGATTCAGGGACCACTGGTGAGGTTGTAGAATACACCTGCTGAGTCTGTCTGCTATCACGTTGGAACTCCCGGGTATGTGCATTGCTAGAAGAAAGCGGTTGGTAGCCATCGCCCATTGCCATATCCTCATGGCCTCTCGACAGAGTGGGTAAGATTTGGTTCCACCTTGTTTGTTGATGTACCAGACCACCACCATGTTGTCTGATTGTATCGCAATAGTCCCAGATGGCAGCAGGGGATGGAATGCTTGCAACGCCAGAAGCACCGCCCTCAGCTCTAGAACATTTATATGCAGATGGGCCTCCATTTCGGACCAAGTGCCTTGGACTGTCTGTCCCTGAAATAACCCCCCCCCCCATGGTCACTGTAGCCTTGGGCTGTTGGGAGGAGAAGGGGCAAGATCATTGTGATGGATTGTGAGCCATCCACCAATTTAAATCTTGTTTGCACCTGTGAGTTACCCGAATCTTGGCTGAAAGAGGGTACTGAAAGGGATACCATTGGGTGAGCAGTAGCCATTGTAGAAGCCTCATGGTAAACCTGGCCAGGGGGACAATCATAATGGAGGCTGCCATGGAACCCAACAAGTGGAGAACAGAATGAACTGTGGATTTCTCCCTTGAAAGGATTGGAATCAGTTGCTGCTTTGTCCTTAGAATTCTTTGCTCTGGAATGGATTCTCTGCAATTCTTTGTATTCAAGATGACCCCTATGAATTCTGTGGACTGAGATGGGGTAAGATTGGATTTTTGCCAGTTTATGGTTATGCCTAGCCTTTCTGCAGTGAGGAGAGAGTATGTCAGAGCTTCTTCCAATAGATGTCTGGTGGGGGCGGAGATGAGCCAGTCGTCTAGGTATGGAAACACCTGGAATCCTTGTAGTCGCAAGTGAGCTGTGATGACTGCCATGCACTTTGTGAACACTCAGGGGGGTGTAGAGAGTTCGAGGGGCAGTTCTCTGAATTGGTAATGACTGGCTCCCGCATGGAAGGGAAGGAATCTTCTTGATGGTCTGTCCACTTTTATGTGGTAGTACGCATCTTGAACATCCATCGAGCACATCCAATCGTCTTTTTCCAAAAGCGGAAGGATTGACTGTATTGTGACCATCCGGAATTTCTGTACTTTTACAAACTTGTTCAATACACTGAGATCCAAAATTGGTCTCCAGTCCCTGGTTTTCTTTGGCACCAAAAATAGTCTTGAATAGAATCTGGATCCTATCTGGTCTGGAGGGACTATTTGGATGACTCTTTTTCTTAGCAGCTTTGAAATCTCTAATGCGGCTTCTTCCCTTTGACTGGGTGGAACATCGGGTAAGCTTGTTAGAGGAGCAGGATAAAGGTCAAAGGGGATATGATAACTTCTGATTGTTATCCTTTGTACCCAAGAATCGGTGGTAATGGTTAGCTAGGCAGAAGGGTACAAAGAGAAACGACCCCCAACCACTTCCAGAGGAAAGCAGTTGGGCTGCTCTTCAGGAGCACTGGTAGGAATGGCCAGGGAAAGAATCCCTGGAACCCTGGTTACATGAACCCCCTCTTCCCTGAAAAAGGCGTCTTCCCTGTGAGTTTCCCCCTCTGCCTCTAGGGGAGAACTCGGCCTGTGTGTCACGAAAAGAACCTTGAGACTTTTTGTGCCATATCTTCCCACTTTTCTGGTTTCTGGAGAAAGACCATTGAGGGGAAGAAAAATGGACACCCACAGCAGAAAGGGTCTTACCATCCTGTTCACATCTGGCCAGTGTGCTTTTAACCTTGTCTGAACAACAACGAAGCTTCAATGGGAGCATTGAGAAAGGAAGGGTTCCGCGAAATTACACAAGCGCATCCAGGCATGTCGTCTCAGAACAATGCCTGTACCCACCACTCTAGCTGCTCCTTCTGATGTGTGAGATATCAGGCGCATGGAGGAGTTAGATATTGATTTGATGGTGGCTAGCTGAGAGGCCACTTTGTCACGGACCTCATCAGACACAGCTCCAGCCAAAGTTTCAGAGAGCTCAGAAATTGTCTCTTTGAAGCCTGGTAAAATGTGCCATATAGTTCAGGGACCTGACTGCAAAGGTCACTGATGCAAAAGTATACTTCCCTATTCTGTCCAGAGCCTGGGACTCTTTGTTTGGTGGATGGACAGTCTGGCTTTCTTCTTCTGCCAGGTCCTTTTTATTTGCAGCCGACACCACCACAGCATCTACAGAAAGACCTTTGGACCAATGGGGATCACTAGCAGGAGGGAACAAAGTTTTATCAGGCCTCCGGGGAATGGCCTCAACGATGTCAGGAGCCTTCCACACAGGCTGCATGATGAGCTGGACAAGTTCATTGGCAGGTGGAGTAACTCAGGAGGTAGGGGGCTGGGCACAAAAGGTCTGCAGGAACACAGACTCTTCAGAGGTCAGGTTAGAGGGCTGCCAGTCACCTCTCTGTTTAAGGATTTAAAGGATATCAGCAAAGGATACCTCAGAGGGCAATCGAGGGGACCCCTCCCCATCAACAAAGTCTGTGTCTTCAGTAAGGGGCTCCTCTGTGGAGTCCATGTGCTTCCTCTTGCACAAGCTCTTTTGATGATCTTCCTCAGCGGGAGAAGCTGGGAAAGATGGCTCAAAAGGGGGTCTCCTGTGGGAGTGTGTCCTGAGGCCCTTGCATCCAGTGTCCACTAGGAGCGGCTTGTGTGCATTGCGGTCCAGAGGAGGGCAGGGAGAGTGATAGCACAGGATTGCCAACCGATGCCAGAGCCTCCTCCATTAGCTGGAAGGTTAGTCCACCTGAAGAGGGATGGAGGCCCAGGGCAGGGGTCACCCCTCACCTAAGTGGCTCAGCCTGCCGACTCGGAGTCCCTGGATGGCTGTGAAATGTCAAAGTACGTATGCCACAGCTGACATCATGGGCTGTGACAAGACTCTCTTGGCACAAAGGCAACTGCGGCTCCTTAGTGAGGTCCATCAAAGGAACCATAGTGAGAGAAGACTGTGCTATATCAAGGGGCTTCAAAGGCAATGAAGGAGGAGAATAAGTAGGGGTCTTTGTTAAAGGGTGATCCCCTCCCGAGGAAGGATAAGTCCTGGGGGACAGGGTACCTCTGGCCAAAAGCAATTGAGCCACAAGATGCAACACATCGTGTTCAGAGAGGCTTCTAGTGGATTTCATGGACATGGCTGAGGGAGAGTCAGGTCTATCCAAGGACGGAGCAAACTCAGTGCCCACCATGGAGGTGGTCTGCACTGAGAACAACCGGGCTGTAATGGACTGAACTACTGGTGTCTGCACCAAGGAAATCATCGGTGCCGAAGGCATGGTGTGCACCGATGATAATGTCGGTACTGAAGTGGTTGTCGGCACTAAGGCCTGAGCCAAAAACATTGGTGATGAAAACTGAATGGTCGGTACCGAGAGGATAGTCGGTGCCAGGTAAGTTTTTGGAGCTGATAAGGAGATGGGAGTCGAAACATCCATCGACGTCATAATAGTCTGCATTGACTGGACAGTCGGTGCCAGTAAGGGAGTCTGAACCGAGGAGCTCCTCGGTACCGATGCAGTATGGGGCACACTAGTTGGTGCCGAGGTCGCAGATAGCACCGATGGCCTCGGTGCTGAAGGTATAGGCACCGAAAGCGCTGGAGTCGAAGAAGTCAAATCTGAAGTGGAAAGCTTAGCTTTCTTGGGTCTCGGTTCCTTAGGGTCCCCAGCTGGGGACAAAGGAAGAGACTTGGTCTTTTTATGTTTATCAATCTTTTTCTTATGGGATCTTGGAAGGGTTGAAGCCTCCGACCCAGAAATAGCCTCTGAAAAAGGAGATTTAAGTAGCCCCTTCAATATTAATTTATTTTTTCTCTCAATTAATGTCCTATTAGAGAAATTCTTACAAATCCCGCAAGGCAGGCCAACTGTTAAATGAGGCACACTCAAGCAATAGACACACAGGGAATAGTGCATCTGAAGTAGGTAATTTATGGCCACAATCTAAATATCTTTTAAACCCTGGGCTACCTTTTTTATCTGTCATGTTAGAAGGAAAGAAAGAAAAAACAGAAAAATACCAGCAATGTTCCTATGGCTGAACAAGTTCACAGACGACTGCAAACTAGAGGCTATAACTGACTCTCCGGCTGACACAGACATCCTCCAAAAGGGTCTCACTTTGACGGATACCTGGTGTCAAAATCATGGCCTCAAGCTAAATGCCAAAAAGTGCATAGTCATCCCCTTTAGAAAAAACAAAGTACCCACAAGCTACCACATAGGTGGTAGTCCCCTAAATACAGAAGACGTAATAAGGGATCTGGGGACCCAAGTAGAAAGTAAACTCTCCTTTGATAATCACATTGCCAAAGTGGTTAGAAAATCCTTCTATGTGGCCCACCTTATCAAAAAAGGGTTCGCATCCAGATCAAAAGAGATCATTGTGCCCCTCTACTCATCGCTCATCAGACCCATCATAGAGTACAACGCTGCATTTGGGATGTATCTTACAAGACACCTGCAACAGCTGGAAAGACCACAGAAGTACCTCACCAAGAGGATCACTGGCCTCAAACAGATGCCCTATGCAGCTCGACTGAAGAAACTCCAGCTGTATTCGGTTGCATACCGCCTACTCAGAGGTGATCTCTGCCTGAAATACAAGCCATGTCCAACCCAGAATTGATGGACATGCTCCACTAAAGAAAAGCTTATCCCCTTGAGGCACGTGCTCTAGGGATCTAAACCTCACCACAACAATAAACAGGACGTGCTGGAGGGATAGATTCCTGTCACAGAGACTTCCCATGCTTTGGAACAAGATTCCAATCTACATTAGGCAGAGCTCCTCACTAACACTCTTCAAGAGAAACCTTGACGAGTGGATGGGAAACAGAAAGTTTACCCCGGGGATCCCTTCAGTGGCTCTGCTGGACAGAGACACAGGGAACTAATCTATGGGGGCGGCGAAAGCCAACACATTCTGGCTAGGTTTATAAATGCCTTCGGGCAGATAGCCTAGTACCTACCTATGAACCTATAATGGTACAAGAAATACCCGAAGGTAAGAAGGAAAAGGGGTTTACCAATGATGGTAAAAAAATAATTACCTTGCGGTAAAAAGAGAGGAAAAGGAGTTGAAAGGATTTGAAAAAGGGTAATCGCTAAATGCGATAAGGTAAGAGATAACTATCCAATAACTTTTTTGTGAAAAAAAAAGCCATCTTAGAACTTAGTATGAAGAAAAATACTGTACTTAGCTCATGAGAAGTAGCTTGACATGACCGAATAGTGACATGGCAAACAAAATCTGAGGTAACAGGGAGAGGGGAATTCTGGGTAAGAGTTTTTAGCTCGAGAGTTTGTAGCTGGCGCGAGCTTGGAAGATGGCCGGCTCAGTTCCGAGGTCGGAACCGATACCTCCCCCACATGTAAGGACTGAACGAGGATTAACAATATCAGATCAGTTGTTCCTATGGAAAGGAAGTGATGTCAGGGGATAAAAGGAAGAAGTTACCCCTGTTCTTATTTGTTAGTCAGTTCAAAGATCAAACAGTGTATTGCAAACACCAAGAACAGATGTCCCTAGAGCTACATATGCTAATATTCTGAAGAGATTACATTACAAAAATAATGAATTACTTATGGTACATATTGCATCCACCAAAGACAATATTCTTGATCAGTATGCTGTCTGGGTCTTTATTGTCGCTCCTTTGGGATTTACAGTTAAAGATATTTGTCCATTTCTACATGTGGGGAAGGACACCATTTGTGATATCATCTTTGAGACTGTTGAGGCTGCAGACTGATTTTTGCAACAGGTTGATTTCAAAGGATTTTGTCAGCCATGAGCACAGTATACTTTTTTGGCCCTGAATATGAGCTTTAAAAGAAAATTTATTCATCCGTTTAGACATTAATGATACTTATATTAGGCAGTGGAGTCTCCTGGGGAAAAGGTTATAGCCCTATGTATTAAGGCTTTGCAAGAAAATGTTCCTCACCATGTGTAATAAGTTATATATAGTACCACTACTGGTAAGCGGGTAAATTAAAGGAAACTGGGACAAGGGTTAGTAAACCTTTTGTTAAGAAAGGGAAAGGGTAGTCTTGTGATTAGCAATTTAAATGAGACTAGATTGAATAATGAATGTCGCAGATAACACATTTTACATTTTTGTATAAAGGTAGGGGTTGATATCTGTTTATCAGACATAAGATTACTTATTTACAAAACAAAAACAGACTGAGGTTCTTTAGGGGAATAAACTTGTTTGAAGCTTTAGAACAGATTTCTGCTCTGGTATAGTTATTTTGTTTAAATCCAGTATTTTTGTGTTAGATATATTAATTGCTATTCAAGGAAAAAAATCTTATTTGGGATATGTAATCATGGGCGTTTTTTTTTTAGACTCCTTGTTTTGTTGTTTATGTTCCTAATAGTAGAAAATCTAGGGAAGTTGTTTTTCATTTATAGGATCATAGCATCATAGGAAGTTACTAGGCAATTGGCCCTAAGGCCCTTACAAGCCTAGCCAAGAATGTAGCCGATATTCAAACAAGTCAGCACCCTATGCCACTGTCTAGCAGGGACATAGGTGGAATCCCAAGGGTGCATTTTGTGTTCCCCATCCAGTTATCCAGGTTGTGCTTAAAAAGGGTTAATGAAGTACTCTGCTTTACATGTAGAAGGAGTCTATTCCACAAAAGGAGGAGTCTCTGGGGCATAAATCTGTCTCGCCAACAAGTCCTATTGATATCACAGACCAGGTTGAGGTCGCGTGTGTGGGTTACTCGAGTGGAGCTTTACTTGCGGATATGCAGCAGTCCCATCAGTGCGGGGTCTGAGATTGCTTTGTATGCCAGACAGGGGTCACCTCTGAGGAGTCTGTAGGAGACTGAGTAGAGGGTCAGAGCTTTTAGCCTATCTATGTAGGGTAGATGTTTGAGGCCCTGGATTCCCTGGGTGAGGAATCTCTGTGGTCTCTCGAGCTGCTGCATGTGCTTTGTGAGATACAGGCCAAAAGGGGCATTGTATTGAATAACTGGTCCTATAAGGGAAGAATACAGGGATGTTATAAACACCTTGTCCCTGGATGAGATACCCTTACTAATGAGGTAGGCCATTGTAGAAAGCTTTCCGTACAACAGAGGCAATATGGTGGTCAAAAGTCAGTTTGGTATCAACCTGGGTTCCAAGTCCCTCACGACTGGTTACGTGCTTAGTGCCTTATTATCAATGTGATAATTTGTGGTGATGTCATTCTCCCCAAAAGGGACGATGATGCATTTTTTAGCATTCAGTTTAAGGCCATGTTTCTGGCACCAGTCATTTGTTTGGGTGAGACCCTCTTGGAGGATGTCCACATCACTAGGGAAATTGATGACAGAACCCAGCTTGCAGTCATCTGCAAACTTGGTCAGCCATAGCCCACTAGATTTGGCCTGCACCTCTGGGAAGTATATCCCAAACAGCAGAGGCCTCAAGACTGATCCCTGGGGTACACTGCTTGTTATGGGTCGACTACTTGAGGTGGCTTTTCCTATTTTGACTAGTGAGCCAGTTTGCTACCCATCTGGTAACATATGGTTTGATGCCTAGTTGAGAGAGTTTATCGATTATAGCTGAGTGGAGAATAGTATCGAAGGCCTTGGCCAGGTTAATGTAGGAGGTGTGCACTGTCTTCCCCTTGTCTATGGCCTTGGTGATTGTCTCAAAGAAGTTGACCAAATTTAACAGGCATGACCTCCCCTTGACAAAACCAAACTGTGTGGGATCAAGTGTCTGGAGGTTGCCAATGTCCTTGTTTATGAGGTCCATGATAATCCACTCCATGGCCTTCCAGATCAGGCTAGTTAGGCTGATGAGTCTATAATTTCCTGAATCGGTGATGCTCCACCTTTGTGCAAAGGGATGACAGTAGCAGTTCACTTGGCTGGGATGAAGCTGGTACTCAGGCTTTTGGTTGAATAGGGTGCCTAATGGTGATGCAAGTTCCTGCCTGAGTTTATGTAGGATGCAGCCTGGGATTTTATTGGGTCCCATGGAGGCTGTATTTTTTGCCTTTGAGAGGCCAGTGATGACTTGCTCCCTAGAGATAAGGGGAGGGGGCAGGTACTGGGGATGTCCTGTTTTACTGATGGGGGGCAGAGGAGTGAAGTTTTCACTGAACCTGTCTGCCAGCAGGTTGGCTATATCTACAGGGTTTGTGTATGTGGTGTCCTTGACCACCAGTTCTGAGCAGATCTGAGTGATTCCCTTGAGATTGCGGACATATGTGAAGAAAGCCTTATGATTGTCTTTAGTAGATGTGGCCAGTTTGGACTCAAAGTTTGCTTTGGAGGATTTCACTAGTGCTCTTATTTGCTTGTTCAGGCTAAGGAGAGATTGCTTACAATTAGACACCTGCTCCTTCTTGGTCCTGGACAGCAATTTTGTTTCTTTTATTATAGAGTTTATTTATTGTAGATGCCCACCAGACAGGTTTACTCTTCATTGAGGAGGATGATTTCATCCTGTCTGGTATTCCTGATTCCATGTAGCTATATAAATGCTTATATATTACTCTGGTGAAAGTTTGGACATTTGTGCCCGTTTCTGAGGAGGGTGTGGGGGCTGCAAAGCTGTTTATACCTTCAAGAGGTTGTACTCAGCTTTGGAGAATTTTTTTTTGTTTGATCCTAGCTAGGGGGGTTGGGGGAGATGGTGACTTCGAAAATGACTGCTTTGTGGTCGGATCTTACCAGGGATGATGACACTGTAGGGATGTTGCAGTGGTTACTCATGTTAGTTAATACCAAGTCCAGTATATTTTCACCTGTTGTGGAGGTGTCAACCAACTGGTCCAAGGCATTTGCATTGACAAAATCAAGTAATCTCTGGGCATTTGTGTTTTGGCATGAGTATTTCTTCTAATCTATGGTTGGATAGTTAAAGTCACCCAGGATCAAGGTAAAGTGTTGAATCTTGATAGATTTGAAGAGGTCCAGATAGGTGGCATGGGCATCTTGAGTTGGAGGCCTGTAGCTAGCTATGATTTGAATAGTGGTCTTGTCAGTTGATAACTGCACCTGGAGTATTTCCTGTGCATCATACTGTTTGACCAGCCTATAGGTGTGTATGTCTTTTATATATATTGCAATTCCATCTCCTTTTGTTTTGCTGCCCACAGCTTGGAGTCTGAATGAATGATAGGATGAGTAACCTGGTATGGCTGGGGTGCTCTCTGCAGCTTTGAACCAGGTTTCTGTGACTGCACAAAATGTCAACTTTTTCTAGGGTTAAGAATGCTTGCAACGAGTGCAGTTTCATGTTTAGACTCCTAGCATTTAGCAGCATGACCTTTAATTTATGTTTTGATGAAATTTTTATGTTGGTAGTTTTGACATCATGGCATTGCCTAAAAAAAGGCACTATGGGGGAGATAAGAACCTTTGCCAGGAGCCATTTTTAAGTGTTAAGTGTTCTGTTGTTGTAGGAGTTTGGAATTGCCACATGAGAACTGTCAAAAAAGTGCAGCTATAAAGTTAACACAAGAGAAATATTGGACTCTAACAGTCTTGCTTTAGGACCTTATGAAGGACCAACTTATCACAGAGGTAGACTGTTTACTGAAATTGATTATTTTTCTTATAGAGATTCTTCAAGTTCTTCCATTCTTATTCATGTATATATAACTGATCATATGCTATTGATTTTTGAGCTTGTTAGCAATGTTTTTAGTTTAACCATTGGTAAAATTATTAAAAAGTTAAATGGGTGGGTAGAAAAGACAGCAGAATGGAAAGATATGTTGCATATGTTATCAGAACAAGTATTCACTTTGACTTTAGTGAAAACTGTTTACAGTGGTGGATTATGTGGAAAGCAAAACATAAAATTGTATTTTTTTCTGTACAAAACAACTTCTCAGTAAAACAATATGTTCTGCTAGGAAGAGTTATGAGGTTTCCTTATAGTCTGTAGACTCTGATGTTTGCCTAGAAACTGAGAGAGTTTCAGAAACACTTTCAGCTGTTAGAATAGATGTTCAGCAAAACAGTGATATGTTACTCAAGATTCTATACAAGATGTATGTCAATTTTTTAATAAGAAGTTAAACAATTCCAAATTAATGCTAAAAGTCCTTAATACTGGTTGTGTTAACACCCACCACCCAATCTGAAATAATGTAGATAGTGGGAACTTATGTTCAAACCTTGTTTTCACCATGGGACACTGTTATAACATAATGGAATGCCCCTCAAATGTCTGCATAAGACATTAAGTTATTAGATGGTCAACATAACTTTGTTAGAATTAGATTCTCTTTTCAGTGACATTATTGCTGATTTGTCCCCAGGCACAGATAGAATTACATTTGGGTTCTTTAAAATATGTATTAAACAGAAACTTATTTTTCTTAATGTATTAAATGAATGGTTAGATACCAGTATAACTAGTGAGGCTGTGTTTGATAGTGTTACAAGATACATATTTAAAAACAAGGGTACAAAGAAGATATTCAAAACTGGATGCCCATAAAGTTAACAAATACAAACTATAACATTTTATGTAAAATACTACAGGATAGGCTCCCCATCCACATAAAACAAAGTTTATCCCTGTCCAAATTCAAGCACAACTTGGATCTATGGATGGGAAACAGAAAATTTACCCTAGGACTGCCCCTGTACTACTAATGGATAGAGGCAGCTCCTAAAGGCTTGCATGGGTCCCCTCAAATTATATATAGTATGATCCCAGTTATTCTTATGAGTGGTAATGTATAGTTATTGACTATGGGATGGGTAAGGCTGATCTCTAACCAAATGGGATAGGTTAATTTGAGCACAAAATGTGAAACTGGCTAGGCTTAAAATGGCCCTCAAGGGCAGCTATCCTAGTACTTACATATGAACCTATAAGTTAGATTAAGCCATGTTTTTTTGTAAATAAATTTCATACAGGCCTTTTTTGAAGTGAAAAGAAGATTAAGCAGGGGCATTTTAATGGAAGTATGTGAAATTATCAATAACAGTACTCATACTAAACTGCTATAATGGAGCTTTAGAAAATTCTGGGAGAAATAATCAGTTTTCAGCAAGAGTATTACTTATTGGTGGGGACTGGAATTTGATTTGCAACAGTGAAGATGTGCTATGGGGCTCAGAAGCAAAAATATAACAAAGAAGGGTAAATTTTTGAAGAAATTTATGAAAATATTTGGCATGGAAGATGTGAATTCAGTACTAGGAGTTTGGAGTGAATTTGTATATTATTCCCCAAGCTTCAAAAACTGGGCTAGGCTAGACAGAAATTACATTTCACAGGAGCTTGTGTATTTAATTGAAGGCCTTGATATGCACCCAATAACTATTTCAGATCATGCACCAATAAAATAAAAACATAGAGTAATGAAATAAAAATGAGACACTGGCATTTTCCCACCTATCTGTTGAAAAGAGAGAAATTTAAGGAACGGGTAGTGGAAATGTTTCAGGCGCTGCAAGAGAAGATAGTGATTTCTTCTGAAAATATAGCTAGGAAGTAAGATAAAATGAAAGTGGAGTTTAAAAATAGGGTGGAAATAAAAGAGAGGGAGATATAGTTAAGAAGTAACTATAATTATTTAGAGGGGCTGACAAATGTTAAACTTTTGCAAAATAGGGGAATCTCAAAGAACAAGAAGAGGATCACCTGCGGAATACTAAACACAAAATAAGGGATTACCTCAATAATATACATGAGTTTAGAAAGATTGCTGTTAAGCAACTTTTTTTTTTTGATAATAACTCAAGAGCACAAAAACTTTTAGCACATCAACTCAGGCAACAAAAAGTAGAAAGGTATGTCTCCAAGCTTAGGGAGCCTATAACAAGCAAGATAACAAGAGATCCTGTAAAAGTATTAGATATATTTTGGAAATTCTATGAAAGCCTGTATAAATCAGAGAAAAATGGAAATCAAGAAAAGGTACAAATGGAAATGTTTATAGAAGAATTAAATATGTCAAGGTTAGAGTTAGATGAGCCTCTATTATGAACAGTTAGGATAGGGAGAGATGAGATAAAAATGGTGTTGTATAACCAAGCTATAGGAAAGTTCCCAGGAACAGATGGTATTCCTGTTGAAGTTTGGAAGATAGGAGGGAAAAAAACTGATAAAGATATGATAGTTTTTTTTAACAGTATTTTAATAAGAGGAGAAGTACCAACATCATGGAAGTAGCTGCAATACCTAAAGAGGGTAAAAATCAATCAGATCCAGCTTTGTACAGGCCCATTTCAATACTAAACCATGATTATAAAGTATTTATGTCTATGATGGCTAAAAGAATGGTAAAAGTGATGCCAAAATTGATAGATGTGGATCAATGTGGTTTTGTTGCGGGGGCAAACATTTGACAACAATAACAGAATATTTTTTGATCCAGAGGGAAGCAGAATGTAAGAAAATACCACTGTTATTGTTCGGTCTTGATGCAGAGAAAGCATTTGGCAGAGTAGGCTGGGACTTTATGAGCTGGGCAATGGAAGCATTTGCATTCTCTGATAAAATTATAAGGTTGATTAGGAGGATATATGAGGGATCTGAGGTGAAAATTAAAATGAGTGGGGGTCCTCTCTGATAACCTCTGTTTGAGCAGAGGAACCAGGCAAGGGTGTCCTCTCTCCCATTTGTTATTTGCATTATATGTAGAACCATTAATGAAGAAAATAAGGGACTCAGAAATGTAAGGATATAATTGATATGGTTGTCAAGAAAAACTGGCTCTAGTTGCAGATTTTATTATTTTATACCTACTAAAACCTGAAAAGGACATTACAGTGTTGCGGAACATTTTGAGACAGTTTCAGATCTTTTCAGGAGACAAAATTAATGAAGCTAAAACAAAGAATATTTATATCATGTGATGTTCTTACTTGATATAAGAAAAGCCTCTTACCCTTTTTGGTAGGTGTTGTGGGATCTTTCAAATCCACCTGAGCTACCACCAATTTAGGCAGATAGGGGCCTCGATTTAATGTCTCATTTGAAGGAAAAGTTTATAATCACTGAGTTTTTAAAATCAAATCTAAAAATGGTAGCTTCCCTTATAGATGTAATGGTGCAGCAGGGGGTTTAGCCACTGTGCGTTTATGATGCTCTGATAACTCTCATGTTCCATCTAAGGATACGCATCTTATTGTTTTGAAGAACACTGTGAACTTTGAGTATAAAATTGTTGGTCATCTATTCAGAAATGGACATTGCCATACAGAAGTTGGCTACCGTTACAATAACCTGCTATCTGTGTGGTACATTGGAGTGCCATGGCTTGCTGGAAGTGGTGGCGGTTTGAGTATTTCCAACAATAACTGTGCTGTCACTGATCGGATTATGATCATCAAATGGTTTTGTTCATTTCAGCAAACTGTATAGACCAATAGGGACTTATAACATAGCATGTCAGAAGAAATACAACTGACTGATTTACTGAAATGCTGAATCAGATTTACAGTGCATATTGTTCCAGTGAGATTGAAGTGTATTGGTGAAGCAAAGAATGCATTGTTCTTGTTCTACTACAAGACCTTGCGTTCCAAGTTCTCAAAGTCCACTGTCTTGAAGCGAGAAACTCAAGCATCTTGTAGATTGTACAGGCTGCCACTCACAGCTGAACTTGAATTCGGACAAGCAGCTGCCACACCTTACCAGAACACATTATCTGAATTGGAGAGAGGTAAGTGCAACAGCCATATGGAGGGAATGGGAGAGGTGAGAGTTTACATTAGGGCAGTGATTGGGAAGGGGATTTAGATTTAGGAAGAATCCTTACTAGGTGACCAAACAATCTCATCTGACTTGTCTTAACACGGAAGGAGCAGTGACTCCACTCCAAGAACTTCTTGGACTACCACATGCTTCACTTTATCACTGATGGTGAGCCCAACAACCATGAGAAGGATCCTCATATCTGCAACATGTCTATCATATCATCCATGGTCGCTACCCAAAGCTTATAATCATAGGTTAGGATGTGGACTATAAACTGAGTGATAAACTGAAAGCTTCAAAATATACATGAGCTCTTGCATTACCACCACAGATCATTACGGTGCCTGCTGCTCTGCTGCATTCATCTACTGATTAATCTTCTGACCCCCTGTTCTGTAGCTCATGAACGACAGCTCAAGATTTTTATAATCCTTCACTTGAGGCAGCTACTGTCCTCTTCCTTCAGACAGAAGTCCGTTCTTTTCTGGAAGAGAGTCATGACTTCTAATTTGTCAGTACCAATTTTCATTGTATCCACTTAAAACTTAGCAATGAACTGCTCCAGTGCAAGCTGGAGATCATAATCATTCAAGGCAAAAAGAAAAGCAACATCTGCAAACAACAAAGATGCAACCTTCATGTCTGCAGGATGCATCCTCTCCAAACCTCAAGAGCATCTTGATATTCTATTCAGGAAAGCTACACAGTCACTGAAAAGAAGATCTCACTGTGGGGGGAGTTTAGATAGCCCATGAAAAGTGACTTTGGGTGACTTCAGAGAGGTTCTGGCAAGCCATTCAGTGAGTCAGGAAAGGTTGTGCAGGAAATTGTGTATGTTGTTGTTTGCAAGAGTGGAGAAACACTGGCTTTGACAATGTAGGATAAATGGTAGGAACACTTTGGTGAACTCCTGAAGTCAGTAGGTGTGCTCTTCTTTGAGGAAACAGATTCAGAAGCAACTGGTGGAATTGGGCCCATTTCTGTAGAGGAGGTCTGCATCAATGAAATTGTTGTAAAGTGGCAAGGTTATGGTAGTGGTTGAGATCTGTCCAGAAGCATTGAAGGTTTGTGCTTCTCTGGTTAATGTGATTTTCAGTGCTGCATAGAAGAGGAGGACAGTACTTTTGGACTGACAAACTAAGGTGGCAGTCCACATTTTCAAAACAGGTGTCAGGGGGCTGTTATATTGGAATCATACCCATCAGAATCAGTGGAGAAGCCTATATCAAAGTACTAGTAAGGTCACTTTATCCAATAGCTGAGCCTGTTATTTAGGAAGAGCAATGCAGGCTCCAGCCTAGCCATGTAACAGAAAGTTGTTTGTCTTTCCACTGATACTGAAGGAGTCTTGAGAGTTAACCAGTGTGTGTATGTGTGTGCGTGCATGTATGCACACGTGCATAAATATCTGTATGTCTGTGTGACTGTTAGGGGTACCTTATCACACTTGCCATCACTGTTGTCTAAGAATTCTGAGTCTAAGAATAATGAGAGATAAATGACCACAGTCAAGGTCATTTTTAAGTATTACTCCAATTCACTAAAAAGTTAATAGAACAACTGGTTACAATTGTTTATTCATTTGAAGCTGGATATGGATTCATTAAATAAGTATGCCATTGATGACTTGCTAACGCAGAAACATTTTGTATAGTATAATAAATGCTATGTAAATTTAAAGGTAACGCCTGATAACACTAGTGATCTGTGTTCCTCATGTCAAAAGCTGGATGATTTCCTTACCATTATTAGTAGTAAATCTATACTTACTGATGACAATTGCACTTGTGCAATTGGTACAGCTTGGAGAACTGTTGTAACATATATTAATGTCTGGACTGATGAGATAAATAATGTTAGGCAAAGAGAACAAATTTAGGAAAGGATGCACCTATTGTCTGCAAAGATCACTCAATCCCACTGAAACAAGATAATGCCTCTGACAACTTTAGAATTATGGATACAAGTATTCAACAATCTGAAGATTCAGAGCATTTGGAATGAAACAAAAAGAAAGACAGGGAGAAGTTCACAACAAATAACAAGGACAAAAAAGAAACTGATAAATGTCTGTAAAGTAAAGATAATGGATTTAAAGGTGTTTACCAGAAAGCTGGATTTTCAATTATTATTTGGTAAAAATAACAGTATCAACACAGGTTCCATACTTCGTAGAAGAAGTACCATGAACCCATTATCACACCCAGTTATAAGTTTTTTCAAAAAACAATGTGAGAAGGACATACATAATTTGCTTGGTAACAAACCAAGGAAATCGTACGATTTATCAGCATCAGAGAAGCAGCTGCTCAATTAATGTATGTACAACAAGGAAATCGGATGCATGAAGTCTGACAAGGGTGGGGGGTCTTGTGATCATGAACAGTGTGGACTATTCTGGTTGGATGATAAATTTATTACATGATGAACAGGTATACACTGTTATTTCATCTAATGAGATTAATATTGCTTATAGAAAAATCAGGGTGGTCCTGCATGAGGTGTTTGTGCTTGATACCATCTCCTGGAACTTATTTTCTTAGCGTTGATTCTTCAGTTATTCCAAAGATCCACACAGATATCAGTGATCCCCCTGCAACCGATTGTAGCAGCTAGAGGATCAGTCACTGAGCCTTTAGCAAAATTCATTGATTTAAAATTGAAGCACTTGATCCATTCCTTCCCAAACATTCTCAAGGATTCATGGGACTTATTGAATAAACTGAGATATATCACAGTGAAGGAGAATTTATTATTTATTACTTGTGATGTTAAGAGTTTGTTTATGGTTATCCCGCATGAGACGGGATTAAGTTGGTTTGAAGAAATGGTTATTAAATATGGATCATTGACAGATACTGACAATAGCACTGTCTGTGATTTTAATGAACTTATATTAAATAATTTCTTGTCCTTTGAAGGGGAGTATTTTCATCAGAAAACTGGTGCAGCAATGGGGGCTACCTGTGCTCCCTTGTTTGTGAATGCAGTTATGTTAAAATGGGAATTAGACTTTTTTGTTCAGACTCCTTTGTTTAAGCATTGCATATGTTATTTTAGGTTTTTGGATGATCTTTTAATTATTTGGGATGATACAACTGAGCAGTTCAGTGTTTTTTATGATCAAATCTAGGATAGCACAGAGTTTCTTAAGTTCACATTTCAGATCAGTGAACAATCTATAGCATATTTGGATGTGACTATAAGTAAATGTGACAACCAGAGATTGAGGATGAGTATATATAGAAAACTATTGCAACACCTTTTTGTATTTTTCCAGCTGTCACCCCTTTCATCACAAAAGAGGGGTGGTCAAGAGTCAGCTAATACACATATCTAGGTTAACATCAGATGATGAATGTTTACAGCAATTTGAGGTGGTTAAGCAGATGTTCTACGAACGTGACTATCCATTGGATCTGCTGGAAGCATTAGGAGAGGACATTCTGGCTGGAAGAAGAGACACATTTGCCCCCATCATTGAAAGTGGGCTGCAACAGATGGATAGGAGGGACAATGTGGGTTCCTTTAATCCACAGACTAACATGGTGCTTCATTGCACTGTTGATGTGAGAGAAATTGAGGGTATTTTGTGTAGGAATTGGTCACTATTAGTGTGATGATAGTACCAAACATGCATTCACCAATATGCCTTCCTTATAAGAACAAGCCAAACCTGAAATCTCTGTTGGAGAATACTAAGGTTGTTAATAAACGGTTGCCCTTAACAAGAAAATGCGGACACTGTTCTCAGTGCCAATATATAAATGTGAATCGTGAAGGTCAAGTATTAAGTAACATCAATTTTTCTGGAGTCAGGAGACCTTAAGATTGTTTGTCACAAAGGATAGTTTATAAAGCAAATTGCTTCCAACTGCCCAGCATTTTATGTAGGGAAAACTAATAATGCCCTAAATAAACACATTTACCAGCATTTATATTGTATACAGTGCAGGGACTTAAAGAATGCTTTAGCTAAGCACTATATTACCTGTAAATGGTTCAACTGTTTTACATTTTTGGTGCTTGAGCAGATTCTAGTAAATCCCTGTGACTCCCTTGCACTGGCCCATCAATAAAGAAGCCTCAATCCTCACCACTAACACCAGTGAGGGGCATCCACATAGGGGAGGATAAGAAATACACACACAATAAAGTACTATTTCCCTTAAGAGCACACAGAGATCACAGTCAGTCAGGGGCTGGTTTCTCCCTTTCTCTCCAGATCTCCAATAAGACTCCCCACTGCCACAGCTATAGGGTCCAGATCTCAGCCTAGTGGGCAAGCTAAAACCTCCAGCACCCTCTCTGTCCAACCAGTGCTTTGTGTTCTTGCCCAAGTAGCTGACACACACACTTTGAGATAAGAGTTATATACAACCACACATGCACTCCTGGGGAAGGCTGGCACAGATTCTCCAGCTGTGCCCCCTTTCTGCTCAGGCTACTGCTACCACCCACTAATATTTATCAGCTACTAAAAGGCCCTTATGAAAGGGTGTCCAATTATACTGTGCAATATTATTATCCAAATTGTAAGTGCAACTGAACTGTCAAGGCATATTTGGAGTGGCTTTGTACAGTATCACTACATATATGCAATGTACTCTAGAGCTTAAATTATATCTACACAAAACAGCCACAGTTGAAATGTTTAAAATATTTAATAATAAATAATAAAACACAAGACAATACTTCTTACTACATAGTGCCAGTCAAGAGTTCAGAGATCACAGAGAAATGCTTAAAATAATGCAGTAGAAAAGGTCTGACATCAATACAGAAAAAAAATCTAATCTTCCTATTTTCTAGCTATATCTAAGAGAAAACACAGTTCTAAAATAAACTTACATATAGAGCATGGGCAGAGTGCTGGTGATGTTGGATGTTCTCAAGACAAATGCAAAATGCTCTGAGTCTCTCTGTCCTTAAATTGATAACACAGTACCACTGACTTATTTCAGATTACATCATTATTTTCCATTTCCCAGGCTAACAGAAGCTCAGAGTGTAACAGCCCTTTTGATCTTGCACCTGGTCAGGAAGCTGCAGCAATAAAATACATTATATATGCAAATTCTAGCAATTAACTCTAGTCTCAAAACAAAAGCAAGAATTCCTTCATCCAGACATCTCGGCTCTGGGTTTTGTGATCAAACAATCACACAATGCTTGACTTATCAGCTTTCTTACAGCAGAGTGCACTGTTGTTATATTTTTGCAGTTTCACATTTAACACCATTTTCTTCCATTTAAGAGAACAAGCCTGTGGCTTATATTAATATTTACAAATGACAGAATTATCTACAAAATTCTATGTGGCTAGGATGGTAGCCTTCACATATCTAAATATACCCACCCCTTGAGAACTCAAGCTACTTTTTCAAGTGACCATTGAGAAACATTGCTTGAGAGGGTTAGGTCTATCTGAGTATACCTTACCCCATGCCCTGCCTGCGTTGGCATAGCTACTCCCGCTGTGGTGTTGCACTGACATATATGCTTCCAATCCTAGGCACCATATTAGCAACTTGGCATTTTGCTGGTGGGCTCTGTTTAACCATGTTAGGGGATTGTGATCTGTCACTACAGTGAATTTTCTTCCATACAGATAAGGCTAAAGTTTCTGCAGTGTCCACACTATGGCTAGACATTCCTTTTCTACAGCTGCATAGCATTCCTCCCTGGGTTGGAGCCTACGACTGAGATAAACCACTGGGTGCTTTTCTCCCTCTGAAGAATCTGGCTAAGTACAGCCTCCACCCCATGGTTTGAAGCATCCACCTGCACAACAAATTATTTGCTGTAATCGGGACTGGCTAACACAGGGGGCCTTCCCAAAGCTTCTTTAAGCTTCTGGAATGCCTGCTCACATGCTGTGGTCCACACTACCTTATAAGGCTCGTTCTTCCTTGTCAGGTCTGTGAGGGGAGCAGCTATAGTACTATAACTGGGGACAAACTTTCTGTAGTACCCTGCTGTCCCTAAGAATGCCCTCACCTGCTTTTTGGTATCAGGTGTAGGGCATGCCTGAATGGCTTCTACTTTGGCAGGTTTTGGTCTGATCTTACCATTTCCCACTCTATATCCCAGGTAGGAGACCTCTGCCATATCCACCTGACATTTGCTTAGCTTAATGGTCAACCCTGCCCTCTGTAGTCTGCCCAGCACCTCCCTGACATGATGAAGGTGCTCTTGCCAGGAATGTCTGTAGATGGCAATATCTAGGTAAGCAAGGGAAAACCCCCCTGCTTCTGCTAGGATATGATATACCAGCCTCTGGAAAGTCACTGGGGCATTTTTCATCACAAAGGCATCTTTGTGAACTCATAAAAGCCAAAAGGAGTCACAAAGGCTGACCTCCCTCTAGCACTGCGAGTCAAGGGCACCTGCCAGTAAACCTTGGTAAGATCAATGGTTGTAAGATACTTAGCCCCACCCAGCTGCTCTAAGTCCTCATCTGCCCTAGGTATGGGGTAAGCATCTGACTCTGTGTGACTATTCAATTTCCTGTAGTCTACACAGAACCTGGTGCTGCCATCCTTCTTTAGCACCAGCAGCACTGGGGAGTCCCAGGGACTGCTGAACTCTTGAATTACCCTTAGTGCCAACATCTCCTGTATCTCCTCCCTCAGAGTCTGTTTGACTCTCTCAGACACCCTATAAAGGACCTGCCTAATAGGCCTTTGGGGTCCTATATCCATCTGGTACTACACCAGGTGGGTCCACCCTTGTTTTCCAGTGAACATGTCCCCAAACTCCTGTAACACTGCTCGGATTTCTTGAACTTGGGTAGGAGATAGCTGCTGGGACATTGCTACCCCTTCCACTGCAGTGTCAGTCTGAGGCTCACTGAGGAGATCAGTCACCAGATCTCCCTCAGACCTCTTCCTTCAACCCACAGCAAATGCTCAGCACAAGGGCCTCCCTATCTTGGTAAGGTTTCGTCATGTTAACATGGTACAGTTTGTGCCCCTGCCTCCTGCCTAGCAGTTCTACCATGTAGTTAACATCACTTACCTTTCTTACCACTGTGTAGGGTCACTCCCAAGCTGCTTGCAGCTTGTTGTGTCTGACAGGAATGAGAACCATTACCTGCTGCCCTACAGCATACCCTCTAGCTTGAGCAATCCTGTCATACCATACCTTTTTCTGTGGTTGGGCTTCTGCCAGGTTCTCCTGGGCCAAACCCATGAGTTTCCTGAGTCTTGTCACGAGATTTAGGACATATGCCACAACAGATTCCTTGTGAGGTTCACACTCACCTTCCCACTCATCAGAAATTAAATCTAGAGGTCCCCGCACCCTATACCCATACAGCAACTCAAAGGGTGAAAAACTGGTGGATTCCTGGAGAACCTCTCTGTAAGCAAACAACAGATGGGCAAATATGTGTCCTACTCCCTCTTAAACTTGTTTGCAAATGCCTGTAGCATGGACTTGATTGGAGAGTTTAACCTTTCAACAAGACCATTAATCTGGGGATGGTAGTGGGTGGTCTTCAGGTGCTTCGCCCCACAGTACTTCCACAGACAAGCCAGCATGTCTGACATGAAATTGGCACCTCTGTCAGTCAGTATTTCTTTTGGGAAACCTACCCTGCTGAACATCTGTAACAAAGCATTTGCCACCTTTTCTGCCTCAATAGAGGACAAAGCCACTGCCTCAGGGTACCTTGTAGCAAAAATCTACTACCACTAGGATATACTTTTTCCCTATGGAATGTGGGGTACTCAGAGGCCCCACAATATCCATAGCTACCCTCTGAAATGGCTCCTCAATCACAGGCAAAGGCATCAAAGGAGCTCTAACCTTGTCTCCTGCCTTGTCTACCTTTTGGCACTGCTCACAGGTCCTGCAGTACCCAGTTGCATCTCTGGAAATTCCAGGCCAATAAAAGTTCTGCATAATATGTCTCTGTGTATGTTTTATGCTCATATGATCTACAAAGGGAATATCATGGGCTATGGCTAGAAGCACCAGATGGTAGGCTCTGGGCACTATCAACTTGATGTACCCTCTCACCTTCTAGCCCTCCCTCAGGGATCCAGTCTCTGTACAGTAACCCTTTGTCCCAGTATACAGATTCCCCCTCCCCTTGAGAATAATGTCCCTTACTAGCTACCTGTGTCAGGCCTTGCAATGTAGGGTCTGAGAGCTGAGCCTGTCTCAACTATCTCTTTGTAACCCTTCCCAGCTCCCCTTCCACAGGAAGTCTGGCATCCTTTGACAGTGGTGTCTCACTGTCAGCCTGGGTATTACTACTCAACTCTACCTTTGCAGTCACTCTGTCCAAGGGAACATCAGTACCCACAAGCAGCTGCGGCTCACCTTCAGTCCCACTGCTACAGAGTAGCACCCTCCCTGAAGTAACCACCTCACCAGTCTTGGCTGCAAGCATGGGGTCTGTCTGGGTCCCCCCAGCTTACTCAACTCACATGCTTGTCTCCAAGCCTGACTGCATGTAACTGCATGAGCACATGGTACTGCATTATAAAAATCATTCCCTATCAGGACATCTGCATGGGTATCCTCAAACACACCTACTTGGTGGTTTCCTTTTCCACCCTCCCAGTCAAGGTGAACCTTAGCCAAAGGTATTTGGAATGGGGTCCCTCCTAAAGCTCTGACTGGAGTAGACTGCCCAGGCAAGTAGTGCTTTTCTGTAACCATTGCAGGTTTTACAATGGTTATGTCTGAGGCTGTGTCTGTCTTAGAAATGGCCTCTTTGCCATTCACTACAATGGGATATAACCTCTTGTGGTAGTTTGGTACCCTTGTTGTCTCAAGACAACCCACTGTTGGCATTTTGTCTTTCCCACTTGCTAGATCCCTCACCTTTTGTTCCCCACCTTGCTGCCATGGACATCTGTATGCCACATGGCCCCACTGGTTGCATTCAAAACATTTAATCCTAGGTCCTGGACATGTACCTGGACTAGTGGCTTCCCCTACTACTGACAGATTCTGTTGGGGCAGTCTGGGCTGCCCACCATGGATTCCTTTAGACCCATGAGCAATACTGGGGGTCCCTTTCCTGTGCAGGGATGCCCTGCTTGCTAGGTATAGGTCTCCCTTCTTCCCCAACTCATCTGAAGTAGCACATTGTCTATCAGCTAACCAGATCCTCGTGTCCTCAGGCAAAGTGCTAAGGGCTTGTTCCCTCACCAAAAGGTCTGCCAGCCCTTCAAAAGTTGTGACCTGACATCCACTCACCCACCTTTGAAAATAAGTGCTCAGTTCAGCAACATATTCACACACACTTTCATCTGCCTTGAGTCTATGCTCATGAAACTTTTTCCTATAAGTTTGAGGTGTTAGCTTAAAAATTTCTAACAAACAGTTCTTAATCAAAATATTCACAATCAGCAAGTTTAGACAACACAGTTACAGCTTTACCATGGAGTAAGGGGGTCAGGAACTGTACCCAGAGCCTTTGGTCAGCATCATACTGTTTACATACCCTCTCAAACATATGAATGAAACTATCAAAATTATCCCCCTCTTTAAACTGCATAAGAAATTTACTGACCTTTTGTGCTTCTGGGGTCCAGTTACTCCCTTCCCCATTACCTCCATGACTCTGGCAAAGAGTCAGCATCTCCTTGTCATGCTGTCTCTGCCTTTTCCTTCTCCTCAGCTTCCAGGCATAGCAGTTTCTCATTCTCCTCAGCTTGTAAACATCTCAGTCTCTCTGCTGCTTCTGTTTCGAAATGCTTGGCCTTCAACTCAAGTCTCTTTAACTCCAGATGAATTTTTAAGTCCTCTGCAGAAAGGATGAGCTATCCATTCTCTCCATGGCCAGTCTGATTGCCCTCCTGATTGCTGTTTTCTAATGCAGCTGTGACCAAAGCTGCAATCATGTCTGCCTTAGTCAGGTTTCCCTGCACCAGTCCCCTAGCCTGGCACATCTCAGCCAGCTGGCTCCTTGTCAGCTTTCCGTATTCCTCTGCTGACATGCTTGCCTGCTCTCTCTGACTAACTAAGCTAGCAAAAGCAATAAAACAATTGTGCTCTGAACTCTGAGTATTCACTGCATGGCTGATTTAGAATACAACCAGATAGTTTAATGGAAGCAAGCCGAAAAAACAACCAAAACCAATACTGCAGGCTTGCCAGGAGATCCAAATAAAGGTCGGAAACCAAGAGAAGGTTACTTTATTAAAATTCTCATTGACAAATAATGCCAGATCAATTAATATGCTCAATTACGCAAATTGATTAATTGGTATTTCTGAACAAGAATAATGAAAATGAATAATGAAAATAATAATGAAAAAATTAATTTTAACATCCACAGTTTGTTCAATTAATTTTTTCATTATTCTTGTTCAGAAATACCAATTAATCAATTTGCATAATTGAGCGGATATAAAAGGGTTCATTTTGGGTATTTTAATGTTGTTTATTCTGATGAAGACTTGTCTGTGGTCGAAAACGTATTAATTGATCTGGCGTTATTTGTCAACGAGAATTTTAATAAAGTAAGCAAGCCTGCAGTATTGATTTAGAATACTAACATCTTCAGAGATCACTGTACACAAGCTATAGGAATTCACACTACCCACACCACTACAAGTCAATTAGTATTTGCCAACCAATTAATATGTGATGTGGATATCCCATCACTGTCAAACAGTTGATATGTGATGCCCGTGTACTGGCCCAGCAATCAAGGAGCCTCAATCCTCACCACTAACACCAATGAGGGGCATCCGCATAGGGGAGGATAACAAATGCAGACACAGTAAAATACAATTTCCCTTAAGAGCACATAGAGATCACAGTCAGTCTGGGGCTGTTTTTTCCCTTTCTCTCCAGATCCCCAATAAGACTCCCCACTGGCACAGCTATAGGGTCCATATCTCAGCCTAGTGGGCAAGCTAAAACCTTCAGCACCCTCTCTGTCCAACCAGTGCTTTGTGTCCCTGCCCAAGTAGCTGACACACACAAACACACACTTTGAGATAAGAGTTATATACAACCACACAGACACTCCTGGGGAACACTGGCACAGATTCTCCAGCTGTGCCCTCTTTCTGCTCAGACTATAAGGTAGAAATCACTGCCACCACCCACTAATATTTATCAGCTACTAAAAGGCCCTTATGAAAGGGTGTCCAATTATAGTGTGAAATATTATTATCCAAATGGTAAGTGCAACTGAACAGTCAAGGCTTATTTGGAGTGGCTTTGTACAGTATTACTACATATAGGCAATGTACTCTAGAGCTTAAATTATATCTATACAAAACAGCCACAGTTGAAAGGTTTAAAAATACTTAATACTAAATAAAAACACAAGACAATACATCTTGCTACACAGTACTAGTCAAGGGTTCAGAGATCACAGAGAAATATTTAAAATAATACAGTAGAAAAGTTCTGACATCAATACAGAAAAAAAGAACTAATCTAATCTTCCTATTTCCTAGCTATATATATAAGAGAAAACACAGTTATAAAATAAACTTACATATTGAGCATAGGCAGAGGGCTGGTTGCTGTTGGATGTTCTCAAGACAAATGCAAAATGCTCTGAGTCTCTCTCTCCTTAAATTGATAACACAGTACCACTGACTTATTTCAGATTACATCATTATTTTCCATTTTCCAGGCTAACAGAAGCTTAGAGTGTAACAGCCCTTTTGATCCTGCACCTGGTCAGGAAGCTACAGCAATAAAAGACATTATATATGCAAATTCTAGCAATTAACTCTAATCTCAAATCAAAAGCAAGAATTCCTTCATCCAGATATCTCAGATCCGGGTTTTGTGAGCAAACAATTACACAATGATTGACTTATCAGCTTCCCTACAGCAGAGTGCACTGTTGTTACATTTTTGCAGTTCCACATTTAACATAATTTTCTCCATTTAAGAGAACAAGCCTGTGGCTTATATTAATATTTACAAATGACAGAATTATCTACAAAATTCTATCTGGCTAGGTTGGCAGCCTTCACATATCTTCACAATTCCTATAATGGGGACTGGGAGAATAGACTTTTATATAGAGAAATGTGCTGGCAGTTGAAATTAGATGCAACAAACTATCCAGGATTGAATGATATGATTTCAATTACTAGCGAGTTGAAAAGAAAAGTGTTGGTTATTTGACAACACAGCAGTGTTTTATGCAAATATTGGTTTTGGGCTCACTGTTTACCAACCCTTATTTTCTTTATTTCTTTTTTAGTAGCATAAGTTTTCATGGGGTTGAAGGGTTGTGGCTTTATGGTTTAAAACAGCACTCATTGTTATGTATGAAAATGGAGGGCTGTGATTGGCTGGGTTCGTGGATGTGTTTAGGTTCATTCATGTTTTTAAATGTGGTTTTAAGGTTTCATTCATGGTTCTGAGGATGCCTTTTTTTAAAGATGAAAGCACTTAACCTAAATGTACCATTTTTTTGATGCTCTTTATTAAAGTACGGCTTTAGGAACTCTTTTGGAAGCTGTTTGATTACTATTGACGGGTTTCTTCCAACTGCTGGTATACCCAGTTTTTTTGTTAAAGATAATGTATACTAAAAAAGGGCACTGCTTTGTTATGCAACACACAGATGGCAGGGAATTATAACATTTTTCTATCAGAAAACCTTCAGCCTGCAGAAAAGGGCAACATTTTTCCAAAAGAGAAGGGAGAAAAAAAAGACAAGGGACAGGTAAAAAGGAAGAAATCAAAACGGAACATGGAAGAATTGAAGAACATTACTGTAAGGAAAAAAATGAGAAAAACAGACATTGATAACATGGCTCAAGCTGTGGATGTACAAAGGCAGATAGATGAGAACTGTATGCTTACAAATGTAATAAGCAATGAAAACAGTGGGATTAATAAGACTAATGGTGATGAAGATCATTCCTTTGTAACAATTGATAGTGTAAATATTACTGAATTAGAAGTCGAAGATTCTTCAAATCTGGTTAGAAAAGATATTCTTTTATTTGGAGATTCAATTATTAGAGAAACTGACACATTTGCAGAGAAGATAATGTAACATCGAATAGTGTTATGCTTGCCACGAGGAAAAATACAGGATGTGAGACAAGCCTTAGAATAAGGAAGTACGGATCTGTTCATGTTTGTACAAATGATCTCATCTGCAAGGACTCTCTGACTGTTAGTAGGGATCTTACAGCCCTCTAAGCTTGTACAGGAGTTAGGACGTATTTTTCACAAATCACATTTAGAAAGGACAGTCAGGTCACCGTGAATGAAAATATTCTTTTGGTTAAATACCTACATGAAAAAATGTCCCATTTTTAAAAATGGAAACGTAGTGCATCTGAGCCTAAGTTTGGGCACACATGTTCAGACAGGATGGCGTGCATTTGTAAAGATCAGGGAAAATAATTTTTGCAGTAGATATTTTGCAATATTTGACAAACACTAAACAAGACTTTTGCCAGGTCAAAAATTTAACAGTTCACAGATAGCAACGTTTGATGCATCGCTGATGGTTGTTAATGCTAGGAGCATTAATAATAAAGTTTTTTTATTGGAAAATTTGCTACATTCCCACAAGATTGATGTTGGTATTGTTTGTGAAACATGGTTAAAGAACAATGACTGGAAACCAGTTCTGTCAGGGTATAAATGTTTTACTGTAATAGACATTCTAACAAAAAATCAGGTGGAGGTGTTATGATAGGGATTAAATGTAGTTCTGAGACTTGTGATTATTACACGTTCAATGATAACACCAATACTACAGACTGTGTAACTGTGACAATAAAGACAACCCTGGAGAATATAACAATTATTGGGGTGCATAGACCACCAAAATCAAGTGATGATGACCTAGAGGAATTCATACAGTGCTTGCATGAAACACAAGAGGGAAGAATAATAGTGGCTGGGGACTTAACTTTACTAGAAACAAACTGGAATAGTATTGATTCAACAAGATTAGTAAGGAAATGATTCGCAATTTATGTTCAGGAACAATTGCTTCAGATTGTAAAAAAAAAAAAAAACTAACAGAGAACAGAACATAATAGAGATTGTTTGTGCTCCTAAATAAATTACTGTTACTTCATGTTAAGTTTTACCATCATTGATTTGCAGTGATTACGGGATTATAAAGGTTCATTTGTTGCTAGATAATTCTGCCAAGTTGAAATCTAACCCAATGCACAGATGATTAATTGCGTATTATACAGAAACAAAATTCTCAGCTAGAGCGTCTTCTGCGTGGAGGCATGCATGAATGGGCATACCTCCGTTGAAGGTTATGCGTCAGGGCTGGTAACTCGGCACGTAAAAATCAACTACCAATCATTAGCGGACCGGAGTTACACTGTGGCGACCCCTAACCGGGAAAAGCAGAAAGACACAAACAAATATACAGAAACAAAACAGTCACTATGTAAAACTAATTTGAGTGATGCATTCAGTGGAAAACTGCAGAAGGAATGTGGAAAGTTTTAAAACAGAAGTTTCCGTGCAAAAAAATAAAAAAAATGTTTGTTTAACATCAGGATCTAGGCATCCAATGTCAGGGCAATATATTTCCATAAGAGCAAGATACCCGATTAAGGTGAGAGACAAAAAATATAAGAAATGGAAAAGAGGTTGAACTACAACTTTGAAAACTGACATAAACAAGCTGGGCAGACACATTAAGCACAGTGTGTGACAAGATCAAGAAATTTTAAGAAAATTTATATAAAGATACTGAGCATAATAGGAAACTATTTTATAGATACATAAGATGTGAAAGGAGTAAAGACAAACAAACTGATAAAATGTGCGTAGCTTCAAAAATTTATTCTCATACATATCAAACACAACAGATAACAAATACATTTACAAAATCTTATGCCAGTTTGGCTGCACAAGGAGGATGATAAGTTGTCCTACTGACATCCAGGTCACCTCAAATATTGAAATCAAATTAGATTATATTGAAATAGAACTATGCAAACTGCATCCAAACAAAGCACAGGTAGGGGATTAGTAATAATGACCTGAGAACACTTTGGCAAGAACTTACACCATCTTCTTTCGGCTGTTCCAGTTAGGGGTCACCACAGTGGATCATCTGTTTCCATTTCTTCCTGTCCTCTGCATCTTGCTCTGTCACACCAACCACCTGCATGTCCTCTCCCACCACATCCATAAATCTTATCTTAGGCCTTCCTCTTTTCCTGTTACCTGGCAGCTTCATCCTTAGCATCTTTTTCCCAATATACTCAGCATCCCTCCTCAGCACATGTCCAAACCAACATAATCTTGCCTCTCTGGCTTTGTCTCCAAATGTTCCAACCTGGGATGACCCTCTAATATACTTATTCCTAATCCTGTCTACCCTCGTCACACCCAGTGCAAATCTTAACATCTTTAACTCTGCCACATCCAGCTCTAACTCCTGCCTTTTTGTCACTGCCACTATCTCCAACCCATATAATATAGCTGGTCTCACTACCCTCTTGTAGACCTTCCCTTTCACTCTTACTGGTACTCGTCTGTCACAAATCACTCCTGACACTCTTCTCCACCCAGTCCATCCTGCCTGTACTCTCTTCCACACTCACCATTACTCTGAACTATTGATCCCAAGTATTTAAACTCATCCACCTTCGTCACCTCTACTCCTTGCATCCTCACCATTCCTCTATCTTCCTTCTCATTCACACACATATATTCAGTCTTAGACCTGCTGACCTTCATTCATCTTCTCTCTAGAGCATATCTCCATCTCTCCAGGGTCTCCTCCACCTGTTCCCTATTCTCACACAAGAACTTACAATAGTATTATATCTATTATTTTCTAGGTCAATCCATGTCATCCTCTTGTTGCTAGGGGCCATATATTGGATTAAATCAGGTTATATTGGCTAGCTTTGTAAGGGCCCTTAAGCCATTAGCCTAGTAATCTCCTTTGAACCTATAAATATGGGGAGATTTCTCAAGATTGGAGACATGTGCTTTTTAAACCTGTCTTTAAGGGAAAGGGAAGTAGGACAAATCCAGTCATACAGACCCTTATGTCTACTTTCATGTTGTGGAAAAATAATGGAGAAGGTAATATTCAATAAGTTATTGTCAGAACTGGAAAGATTGAGACTTGAAACCATATATCAGCATGCAAATGTTGAAAATATATCTATTACCGCCTTTAACATGATGTTCTATAACAATATAATAACAGCTATGACTGAAAAAATTGTGCTCTGATGTAATTCATATAGATTTAACTTCAGCTTTTGACAGGGTCATACAAAAAACATTGATCAATAAATTAGAACAGCTAGGTGTTGATGTACTCTTTATAAAATGGATAGCTGCATGGCTTAAAATAGGAGATGGAAAGTATCATACAGCAACTGGACAGGTGAAATTCTTGGTTATAGTCAGGGTATCCTACAGAGCTGTGTCCTAGGTCCTTACTTGTTTAGATTGTATCTTTCAGAACTAACTTTTTCATCTGAGGTTTTCTACTGTCTATATGCTGATGGCCTGAAATTGGGTAAACTGATTACATGTGTTACAAATAGGGCATGTCTGCAAAAGAACTTGACTAAATTGACCATTTGGGCACAGAAGAATAATATACTGATAAATACATCAACAACGAAGCATATGAGATTTGGGAGACATACATTGAAATGTGAATATTTAATACAGCAGTCAGTAATTGAAACTGTAGCCTCATTTGAGGACCTGAGTATATGTCCAGCTTTGAGTTTTACTAATAATATCAACCAATAATGATAGTTATAAAACTGTAAGTTGTATAAAAAGATTTATAAAGTCTAGGAAATCAGCAATTATGATATAATTATTTATTAATTATATTATACCCAAACTTGAGTATGGAATAACAATATAGAAACCTTATAAAAAACAAGCATGAGCAAACTGCAAAGTGTACTTAAGTTATTATGAAAAACTAAAATATCTGAACTTGTACACTGTCTCATTTAGATATTTAAGAGGAGATCATATTCAGATATATAGAGAATTTACAGACAACTACCTCTGGGAATGTTTGGGGTTATAAAAAGTAGTAGGGAATCATCAGGCAATCTATGTATAAGATTCTATAGGAATGAAAAGTGTACTAATTGGTTCTTTGACAGATCAGCTGATGCATGGAACAAACTATCAAACTACATTAAAGCAAGCACTAGTTTAGATATTTTTAAGAGTGGCCTGGGCACTTATTATGGGAACAACTGTTTTGGTATATTGGCAGGGTAAAAGGGCATTAATATTAATGCTTGAAATATCTGTATGTATGTATGTAACAGGTTTTGCATCCACATGCACCTTCTAAATAATAAGTACGGAACTCTGTCTACCATTACAAACTTGAGTGCACGCTTCCATGATTTACCAGAAGGTAAAAATGTTACAAGGGACAGGACAAATATATGAAGCAACATCACGGATGTTTGGCAAACTTTTGAGAGGAACAGTGCCTGTGCCAACATGATGCAAGGGCCACCAGAAGACACAACTGTAACATGCTTTTAGCACCAGCTATAAAAAGAGATTCAGAAACATGCAAAATAACCAATAATTGAGTACATAGTGGCATGATGCCATCATGCTAATAAAACTTGTTGCATATGCAGATAAGGAAATCAAACATAGCACAGCAATTTGGAGATGTGCAAAACCAGTGCATAGAGCCATGGAGCTATGGAGCTAATCTGTTCTGATTGCCAGGAATTCTTAGTGTACAGGAGTTTAACTCACATTAATATGCTAGGAAAAGCAGCAGCCATACCTGAACAGCAAGTAATAGTGTCCATTCCCTGAGATAATGTTCACAATGTTGTATGTCATCATCTTCTGTGTTGCAGACAGTTTTTGTCAGTGGCTAACATACTATCACCTCCATGACCAGTACATTGTCAACCAGTACCAGATGGACAGAGAGACCATACAGGCATTATAGACATGTGTCACCCACATATGAAATTGAAGGATTACATGGACTGCCTATACCAGTGGACACAAACATTGCTTATATTAACCATTCTTGTTATTCAGTTCAACATACAACAGGAGACACATTAAGAAACTCGCAGTCATTAACCTTGCAGATCCTACACCAGGTCCTTGATATAATGCCGCAGCATGAGGAGTAGCATATATGGTTTATATGGACAGTAGAAGAAACAAACAACTTCCTTGCAGGAAATGTAGAATTTCCCTGAAGTCCTGAAGGATTTTGATTGTGCTCACATTGCCATCAAGTCCCCACCTGCTCTACATGATATCTGGTACATCAGGAAGAACTTCCACTCCATCAACTGCCAGATGGTGTGCAATGCATAGGGCATTGTATACAATGAGTCTCCAAGGCAGTTTAGTGAACAGTGCACAAGGTATTAAATATAATGTGTCTATGTGCCAATAAGGCAGTTTGGTGTACAGTACACAAGGTATTATAAACAATGTGTCTATTTGCCACCAAGGCAGTTTGGTGTACAGTGCACAAGGTATTACATACAATGTATCTATGTGCCAATAAGACAGTTTGGTGTACAGTGCACAAGGTATTACATACAATGTATCTATGTGCCACCAAGGCAGTTTGGTGTACAGTGCACACAAGGTATTATATACAATGCATCTATGTGCCACCAAGGCAGTTTGGTGTACAGTGCACAAGGTATTACATGCAATGTGTCTATTTGCCACCAAGGCAGTTTGGTGTACAGTGCACAAGGTATTACATACAATGTATCTATGTGCCAATAAGACAGTTTGATGTACAGTGCACACAAGGTATTATATACAATGCATCTATGTGCCACCAAGGCAGTTTGGTGTACATTGCACAAAGTATTGTATACACTATGTCTATGTGCCACTGAGGCAGTTTCTATAATACGCACATCTGTTACACCTGCAACATCTACCAACATTTACACCTGCAACATCTACCAACATTTAATTCTGGATTACTTTCCACAGGATCATCTGTCTGGTAAGTGCACATATTGTCAGCTAGATGGGCTAGGATATACAGTTCTGATTTAAGTAAACATCAGGCTACTTGTAATGGTGTCCATTGTTGTGAATTGCAGGGGATGATGAGCATGCCTTAGAATCATAAAGTATCCCCATCTGAAATCCCTAGACAATGGATGAGATAGCATACAGCACCACACATTTACAACCATTGTACAATGTTAAATATGTTTTCAGCAGACTCCTAAAGCATACTTTCGCCATTTGGATATGTGCAGTGACACATTACTGTCCACATCTAATACTTCAGTTATTCAAGGTGTGTGCTATGATACACCAATATGTTACTATGGAAGCAGCTTACAACTGTGGAACATCAAACTACTGCCTGAGATACCTGTTGCAGCAGCAGAGAAAGAGTCAGGCATAGAGTCATTAGAGGTGGACACAATACATTTTAGCACAAGCAAAGAGATTGTGTGTGGTCCAAAACTATAAGCCAGGATATAGGTAATGCAGAATAAATCTGGAACATTCATTAACATGCCCATGCAATGCATAGCAGTGCATTAACAGTCCACGATGTACATCAAACATTATCTTACCGGTACAGGCCAGATGAGTAGATAAGGCACAGTCATTATCATTTGTACAGATCCGTCAGGCAGGTAACAACAATGCTGTCATATGGGTAAGGCTCATGAGAAGAGAATGCCGTGACCCCTCAGACAGGTAGTAGGTGGAGGGGGTCAGGGCTTACATGGTGATGTGGAGCTTCCATACAATAAACCTTAGCTAAGTATAATGTGTGGTCCTCAGGGCTGGATGCATTCTGTGTGACTGATAGTGTAGTACTTCAGGAGCATGTACAGGAACCCTGATGTGGCTCCCTGTGTTACATGTTGTGAGCCAATAGATGGAGAGTGTCTGTAACCGTGATGACAGGCACAGCTAAGTGTGGCACTCTGATAGCCAACATGGATATGGAAAGTGTAGAATTGTGGGAACCAGAGCAACTGGTTTGGTGAGACATTCTTGGGGAGGCACTAGATGAGTACCATTGTCCACAACCATGAGGCTGGCCACACCCAGGTGAGGTGGCTGCCATGGCCAGAGGTGAAAGTGATGCAGTCTCTGGAACAGTGTGTGTGCTCTCTGTGTAATCCTGGCCTGTGACCATCCACCTCAAATGTGGATCCTTGCATGGCCACAGCCTGTATGATCTACAGATGGACAATGGAAGGCATATGCCACATGCCTAATGGATATACCAACTGATGCCATATTGGTTACCAGTGAGCTAATCATGAGTCTTTTATCCAAGTCTCAATATTCTGTGTCTGTTTAAATATGCTCCATGTCATTTTTCAGTCCATGCAGCTATTGCATGTCCTCACAAAAGCCACACAGGAAGCTGTCTGTCTCTACCATGGCATGTGCAGTGTCTGCCTATGTTTGGATCACTGATCTGTATATCTACTATTTGATATCATGTGGTACCCAGGTCAGGGAAAGAACTGGAGCCATGCCAGCAATGGCCATCAATATTCCTCTCCACTACGGGGTTGCATAGACATGAGTGCTAGTGCAGCTGACATATGCTGCTCATGGTGGTAACTTCTGTGTAGCCTGGGTGAGACTTAGTTTCACTGATAGGGCATCCAAACCTAAACTCAAATTAATGCTGTAAGTTCAGCCTGCCTCTCTACCGTCACCTCATATGTAGGGATATGTGCTTGCCCACCAGTATTAGCAACTACTGACAGTTTCACTGTGTCATCTGACTGTATCATATGCAGCCTGCCATCATTGCTAATCACAGGTGACCTTCTGGCATCAGGCATGTGCCCTTCTGTTGTGTCAGACCCACCGCCAGTAGAACCTGGAAAAGCATAAAGATAACATGGCCTCCCTCAGTCCATGGTGCACATACTGGTACATGTCAATTATGGAATAGCATATGGTCGCATGCATGTCTTGTGGTGTAGGTCATTGCAGTTACAGCCCTGGTGTATTTGCAGAACAGAAATACACAGATGTCCTACTGAATAACTCATGCTAACAAATGGGTCAGTGCACAACTTGAAATGTATCTGCTGTTACTAATCAGGTGCATCCTCTGCAGACAGTCAGGCATTCCTCACCAGCACATCTTCACCACAGAAACCACTGTCAGGTATAAGGATTCACTCACGTATTGATTGTACATACTGGTCAGTGTGTGTGTGCATGCATGCATGCGTGCGTGCATACACACACTTGTGCATAATTGTCCTTGGCTGACCCCTATGTCTCAGTACCATTCTGTGTGTCTACCCCCTCCTCTCTATACACAGCCATACCTGGAGCTATGTGCAGGGGCCATTTCATTCCTGTAGCATGTCTTGCACTCTGTGTGCATAGACAACAGTGGACACCCCTGTGTTATGTTGTCTGTCATGGTGAGTTCCTCCCCAACTGGACATTCACCTATCATGTCCTTGCAGTGTGTTATGTGTCATGGAGAGCCCTCCCCCAGTGGGAAATTCAGCTATCATACCCTTGTGCTAGTTTCTCTATCATGGTGACCCCCCTGCCCTCACCCGTGGCAGTCACCTGAGATCCCTTTCTGCTATGTTACCTCACCCAATCTACTGTTTCCTATCAATCACTATTGCTGTCATGCACCTTGGCTGCTCAGTGTAGTGCAGAATGACATTATCAGGCATTCTATTTTCTTTCACTATGCCTGTATCACAGTTCAAAATCCTCTTCATTGAAATCCTATTCCTAACTTGCTTGTCTTAGTTTTGTGTTCAGTGATATGATGACCCCTTTTATAGTGTGCTAAAATGGACCTTGTAGTATGGCAGTTGTGATTATGTAACATAATGTTGTTGTCTTTGAATCACTGCTGTCACTGAAGCATTGCCCTATCAAAGCCAGGCAATATGCTGTTATGCTCATGTTCATCCCTGCCCATCCCTGGGCTAATGAAACATATGCAAACTATGCTTGTTCATGGAGCCTGTGAAGCTTCTAGCACTGCAATACTGAGTTAGTGATACTTTCACTAGCATGCTATTGCTGTCCAGTAATGCCTGACATGTGATGTCCAAATGTGTGGCCGTGCACATGGGGCTATCATTACACTCCTCATGAACAGAAACATTGTCTCTGCAAGCACTGGGTTCAGCAATTCTGCTGCCAGATGAAGCCAGGAAACAAAGATAGTTTTATGTAAAACACTTGTAGTCCAAAAAATGTCAGGTAGCTCCAGTGTAAAAAACCTCTTCTTTATTCAACCACAGACGTAGAAGTGCTTTCACAGATAACTTCTGCTTCATCAGATACAAATGTATGCTGTCTACTGTGTAACTTATACACCTTAAACCAACTAATTAAGTCACAATCATCTTAAAGAAACATCCTTCATTAAGTAAAAACATTCAGTCCTTCACTGTGTAAATATGATTCTAAAAAATATAATGCATGACAAACACATAATAAAATGTATAAAGAATACATATATAAAAAATGTACATATAACTATACAAACATAAAATTGTGCTCAAATATAAACATATACTGTTAAAAATCTCTAATACTTAATGTAAGTAAGCATGTCATAAAATGACAACATTTCATTTATTCAATGATATTTATTCAAATATATGTTTATATCTATCTACTGCATACGGACAATTGGTAGCACCTACTGAGCCATTATAATGGCTCATTTTATAAAGTGGATGCCTGGCACCAACTTGGCAAGGTGGTGAGTGATGCCATTATCACCCATTCCAGTGACCAGTGCAGAAATCACCATAGATATCTCCAGAAGCATCACCCCAATCTGCTCCACAAGTGGAAGACAGAGTGTGCCAACCTTTTACAGGAAACACTGTATAGTTGAGTTTTTCTTTTTTGGCTGCTGTCTGTTTGCTTGTCTTCTTTCAAGAAGATGACACTATACTCAGTTGTCTCTATTTTCTTTTACAGTCACTGAGGAGAGAGAGACAGAGAGCGAGAGAAGAGAGAAGAGAGAGATTAACACGGTCATCTGTCTCAGGAAGACTGTCCTAGGATGTGGGCTACACATATTTTGTGGCTGTACTGTGCAGTTGCAAATCTATTTGTGACATATATGTGTATTAATGTCTTTTGGTTATTCTAGCTCTGTTTTACCTGCTCCTGCTACAGTTCCAGTTGTGGTTCAGATTCTGGAGCAGCAGTGGGCACCTGGATTTATGTCAGGTGATGTACCTGATGTTGGATCACCAGCAATTGCCAAACCTGCTTCTCAGAAAGGGAACAAAGGTCAATTTGCTGAAGATGACCTGGAAGACTTACATGTGGCCTCTGTGATTACCTGTCAGGAAGTTGTTAGAGACTCTTCTGAAACTAGATCAGAGAAGGTTCCCCTTGGCTACACAGTATCAGGTGAACTGGTTTGTTATATCCAAGGCTCACCAACAGTTGGACTCCTGCACTGGAACCATGGAGCACCTCCTGGAGTGGCTAATAGTTATGCAATCAGCTGGCCTGACCATTAGACCACCAGAGGCAGATGGTGATTATGACTTCAGCCACAGAGGTGACAGATGGTGTGCAATGCACAGGTATTGTATAGAATGTGTCTGTGTGCCACCAAGGCAGTTTGATGAGCAATGCACTGGATATTATATACAATGCATCTGTGTACATCCATCCGTCTGTAACACATACATCTGACAAACCTGCAGAACAATGGAGCACCTCCTAGTGTGGCTGAAAGTTTATACTCATTTAGAAGAAAACTCAATTTCCCCCCAAATGCCTTTCTTTATGGTTACCTTTGTGTATGTTCCTCTACTTGCTAGTCCCCCTTTCTGCTTTTACTATCTCCCCCTTTCCCTTCCTCCCCATTTCTAACATGAACTGAGTTGTCACTTTGCTCTGCTGTCCCTATACTGCCTGCTCAAACTGCCCGAGTTGCTGCCGTGAGGCATTTCACACGTGTGAATGTATATAGCTTTGGCAATGCGACCTTACTGTTCTAGTTATGTTGGCCACATGACTACTTGTAGAAAGATCACATCACTACTGGTCAGTCTATTAAATGATGCAAGTAACACAGACTCTTTAATTTACCATGCAGTCTTTTTAAAAGTGCAAGCACTATGCCAATCCTACTACATACTTAAACATTATCAGGTAACATCGCTGTGTGACATCTTTAATATTTAGTACTGTACCATGGAATTGTGAATGTTTCTGAATACTCCCTGTGATGTTAAAATAGGATGATTGAGATCAATCAGGCTTGTGAGTATAGTACCAAACACAGAGTAAAACGTATGGTAAAATTTCATAGAACACCTAATGTTTATCTCTCTCCTACTAATCACTACTTGACTTTTTCACTGCCTCCTTCCTTTCTTACTACAACTCTTGTCAATATTGTAATTGAATCTCATTTGTTTCAGTTCCAGTTCATAATGGGAATTGTATAAATGTTACATTTGTCACAATTTATTGTTGTGACCCAACTATAATTAATTTAGTTCCCTCTGAATCTTGTATAATTTGCAAATGTATTTCTTTCATTGTTAATGTAATTAAAATGTTTGGAGGTTTCCTCCCCTAACCTCCACTGAAAAGGAGTTTTTTACCCATATGGACTTTCCCAATAAACAAATGGTAATACATAAATGAACACATGCTGATTACTAATTATGAGTATATCAGAAGGGTAAGAGTTCTCCTGAAAGTCATCTATCATGTGAGAAGAGTCTGAATAGTTTGTAAATGGATAGATTTTTGAAAAAATGGACGTAAGAGATGTAAAAAAAAGTCACTGAAATTCTTTGACTTTACCTTGTCTCAAATAACATTCTTAGAGAGACAAATCATGTTGAAGCAAGTATGCCTTTATTCTAAATAGAATAGCAGCATCTTGAGAATCACAAAATCAAATCTAACATGGTAGACTAAAGCCTAACTAACATGTACATACGAATTACAAATCAGCAGTTCCACAGCTTAGGTGGTTCTTTTGGAATACTCTTCAATTACAACTAGCTGACTGTTTACAATATCCAATAAACTTTTGCTTCTTCATTTAAAAGTCAGCTCATATTGTCAGTTTTCTGGAAACTTCTCCATTTCTGAACACATTTTCATCATGCTCTCAGTCCAGTAAATTTCCTTACAGAACATGTCATAAGGTCATAGTATAACACTGGCCTGTTCATTTGTCCCTACAATATTTCTAACTGTAGTTCTCTGACAATCCCTCGGATTTACTAAACTTCCATGCAGGACTAGTTTAGTCCTGCATGGAAGTGCCCGTTTAGGAGCAGGACAGCAGCGTGCCATGCATAGTAATGAAGGTGCATTGGCCGAGCTCCTAGGCTTACATGGAGCATGTACGAGTGCAGAGGGTGTGTCTGAGAGCAGAGCTCTCAGAATAAACACCCCCTGCAATGTTGAACAGCAGAAGCTGTTAAGAAATGAGCGAGATCACTCACAGGTGTCCTCATATCCCCACCAACAGACCCCCACATGTACAACAGCAATAGGACATATAAATTAAAAGAAGAAACCCATCTATATCTTTTAAAACACCGATCAAAGCTAACCATAGGTGCATGGGTGTGCCCATCGCTTAGCTATGGTTAATGTAGCTGAAATAGCAAAAGGAGGAGAAAAAGCAGGATATGTGCAAATGAAGCAGTACAACAATATTGTAGTGGGCACTGCATTTGCCTCAGAAGCAGTCAATCCTGGTTCGAGTCCCACTGCAGTACATTCCATTTCCATGTCAAATACTGTTATGATCAATGTATTTAGTTGTATAACCTAATAAATAACATATATGTGTGAACTGGAGTAGGAAGCAGTGTAATGAATAATAACCCCGTACACTTGCCAAATCTGCCACCCCCCCAAGAACTAGTAGACTATTACTGTCGAAAATAGAGCAGTAGTAAGGATAAATAAGCACGACTAAGCAGGTGTCTGTTTGCATGACAGGAAGCAGTGCTTACACAGAGTAAGCAATAGTGAGGCTAACCATGTGTAAGCAGATGTCACCGAACGTTAGCAGTGCTTACCGTCGCTCAAACCCACTGACAGCAGTGTAAAAGTGTTTCAACCACTCTGTATCCTATGGGCCTGGTTCTGGCCAGCAACAAATTAAACAGTCCCTGCAAGGCAAGAACCCAGGAGCCTGCACACCATAGGCAATGTGATTTACCACTAAGCCACTGCAGATATACATAACCCTGATGTGTCCACAAACATAGCATCCAGCAATACCATTCAACATTACAGGACATGTAGCTAAATATATAGATGTATGTGTGTGTGTGTGTGTGTGTGTGTGTGTGTGTGTGTATATATATATATATATATATATATATATATATATATATATATATAAACTAAATAGATATATACCTCTCCCTCTCTGTATCACATATGTATACATATATAAACATACATATATATATATATATATATATATATATATATATATATATATCCACATATAGATATATACATATGCAGACATCTATACAGCAATATATATATATATATATATATATATATATATATATATATATATATACATATATATATATATATATATATATATATGTGTGTGTGTGTGTGTGTGTATGTGTGTGTGTGTGTGTATATATATATATATATATATATATATATATATATATATATATATATATATATATATATGTGTGTGTGTGTGTGTCAGTGTGTGCATGTGTGTATATACACAGATGGGTCCCCTTCAGAATGCCAAAATTCAAAACTTTAAAACCCATATGATCGCAGACCATATGTTCGAAGTTTTGAAATACCAACATTCTGAATGGGAAATTGCATATAACGCAGACTGGGAGACTTCCTTTGTTCTAGCTGTAGTGTGATCTCGGAGTTGGTATATTTAAGTATGGGGGTGCAGGGGGAAGAAGCCCCCCTGCTATACACAGTTTAATGTGTGTTTTTTTTTATTTTTATGGGTCTAGTTCACATTTTCGAACATTCAAATGTTCAATCATATGGTCTCGGCCATATGAATTTCAAACATTTGAGCGTTCGGTTATGTGAAGTAGACCTATGCAGATATATATCTATGATATGAGACAGCACATAAGATTGACATATATGACCACAAGCACTGCCAATGGGGGTGAGGGGTCCCAATCAACATACGTGTTACACGTACCATTATCCCCCCCCCACGCCAAACAGATGAAACATACAAACAAACACACAAAGTAAACAAACCACTGCTTCCCAAACCACAGGCAGGATACTACCAGTGGGAGAAACATTGTGAACCTGCTAAGTCTAATCTAGAAACAAAGACAGGAACGTCCCTTGCGGGTCAACCCAAAAATTGTAGGATATTTGGATGCCAGGCATTATACTGATTCGTCACGGCAGGGCATGTATGTTCTTGGACTACATGGTTGGGAAAGCCTGATGATCCATGGGTCGAGACACCGTATGTGATGGGTCCCGAGAAATGGAGAGTGGGCAGTGTGCAGTGGTGTGGTCAGACCTGACCTGCACCCAGAGAAAGGATGAGTGCTGCAGAGGAGGAGTGGGGGGGGACTATGGGTATGAAATCATGGGTCGAGGTGTGCAGGTATTGGCTGGAGTGGTTCTAATTGGACCAACTCGTGGATGTATGCAACAGTGTGAATTGGGCAGAGCAGTCGCCTAACGAGCAGGCATTCCCGGTACAAGTCCCACTGCAGCAGTCTATTTTATTTTTATTTTATGGCAAAGCATGTTATAACCAATTTTGTTGTTGCAAAACTCACTAAATAACACCAAAGAACACATGGTTGCAGCTCCCCACTGTAGGCATGTAAGCCATTCTTATTGGCATCACAACTTATTATTGTTGTCCTCACCCCCACCCAGGGGTGTGTGTGTCCAAATCTACCTCCAAATGCAGTGTATATGCACAGCTGTCACTGTAGAAGAAATGGCCAGCTGTGGACCTTCCCTTCAGCCTTCCTGCACATCCCTGGCTATTTCCCCTACTGTCTTTCCCTCTTTGTGCACCTTTAACACCACTTACCTATCAACCCCTTTTTCTTCTCTTTTAAAGTTTAAAGTTACAATTAGGTGACACCCTCTTCACCAACTATATTTGCAGAATCTGCAACTCCCTACCCACATCTATTACCTCAGCTGTCTCAAAGGACACATGTAAATAACACTTTAAGGAACACCTCAAGCACACTTGGATCAGCACATGCTCACCACCTGGCTAAACCCCCCCCCCACCTTACACTCTATACCCCTACATCAACTACTGCAACTAACACCTCTTTTCCTACCTCACATACATATCCCACAATCCTTTAAACCTTCCCTATTGCTCCCCTACCAATTATTCCCACAACCTATTGTACAGTTACAATGTCTCCCCCTCTACCTACCTACCTACTCCTTCACTATTCTCTTCTACCCGACCACACAGGTATGGAATAACTAAATCTTAACCTGAATACCTGAGTGCATCCTATCCAGAACTGTTAAACTGGAATCTAACATCACCTTAAACTGATCATTGTCAACAGTCATACCTGACATGTAAACTTGAACTAAGCATGACTAATACCTACATGTTAACGTAAACTAAGCATGAATAATATGTTACTTAGCTATGTTAAGTCTGTTACTCTCTATGAATGTGAACACCTCTGTATTACTTGTAATGATTAGCTGAGTTTTACTGTGGAGCTTTTCTCCCCGGGCCTCTGCTGAAAATGGACAAGCATCCAGTCGGATTTTCCCAGTCAACAAATGTAAAATAAATAAAGTAGCGTGGGGGTAAGCGGGAGTACGCACTTTTAAGCAGCAGTAAGTGGGTTTATGCCTGTTTGCATGGTGGTAAGCAATGCCTATACTGGTTAAGCAATGTAGAAGCTAACTCAGTGTAAGATGCCGTAACCGGAGGTTAGCATTGCTTACCCTCGTGCAAACCAGTGCAAGCCCACTTACAATTACTCAAAAGTGCCTTAGTCACTCTATAGCCAACAGCTCTTATCCTGCCCAGCAACAAAATAATCTGCACTCCCAAGTTGCAACCCCCGGACCCTGCACACTATAGTCAAAGTGAGTTACCACTAAGCCATGGCAGATACACATACAGCTGCTGTTATCACAAACATATCATCCAGCACAGTCATTCAACAGTATAGGAAATGTATGTAATTATGTAGATTAATACGAGCAACCATGTGTACATTGCTCAAATACAGTATTTCGAGCAGTCTATGTCTATCATAAAAACAGTACCTGTCCAATCATACTGTGAGAACAGTAGTCTTCCATAATACTTAAGAGAATAATAAAAAATGGTGCACGTCGAGGGGGTGTGTAGGGGTACTTCATGCACAGAATGTCAAACCTGGGACGTCGTTTCTGCGGAACTGGGAGATGAAGCTGGCTAGGTGTGTGAGCAAACCACTGCTTCTCAAACCCCTGGCAGGATGCTACCAGTGGGAGAAACAGTGTAGACCAGCTAAGTCTAATCTTGACACAAAAACAGGTCCATCCCTGGTGGGACGAACCAAAAATTGTGAGTCACATCTATGTTTACACCTTTATCGGAAGACGATCAAGGCAAGGCTCGTACGTACATGGACTAAACGGATGAAGAGCCTGAAGAAGCTTGGGTCGGGACAGTATATTGGATGAGTACCGAGACGTGCAGAGAGGGCAATGTGTGGAGGTGTGGCATGGCTGGGCTAGCAGCTGGAGAATGGATGGTTGCTGTTTAAGTGGAGCTCAAGGGGGTAGGGGGAAGGAACCATGGGTATGACATTATGGAAGAAATATGAAAATGAAGCAGCACAGCCATAGTGTAGTGGGCAGAGCATCCGCCTAATGAGCAGGCATTCCCGGTTTGAGTCCCACTGTAGCACAGTCTATTTTACTTGGCAAAGCACATTATAACCAATAGTTTTGTTGTGAAACCCACTAAATAACATTTATATATGAACTGGAGTACTGCAAGAAATGCACATGTTAAGTATCAGTGTCAGACTGAATAAAGCACTAGTAAGCAGGTTTATGCACAAATAAGCAATAGTAAGTGTATGTAAGCACTAGTAAGCGGGCTTAAGCCTATTTCCATGGCGGTAAGCAATGACTACACTGGTTAAATAAATCTGAAGCTAACACCCTGTAAGCAGATGTAGCAGCAGGTTAACAGTGCTTACCTCCGCGCAAACCCGCTAACAACTGAATAAACGTGTCTTAACCACTCTGTATCCAATGGCCCTTGTTCTGCCCAGCAACAAAATAAACAGCCTCTGCTAGGCTCAAACACAGAACCCCACACACCATAGGCAAAGTGATTTACCACTAAGCCATGTCAGATATACATAACCCTGATGTATTCAAAACATATCAACCAGCCCAGTCATTCAACAGTATAGAGAATGTATTTCAACATGTAAATGTATTTGTGTGAGTAAATATAGTAATATTTAAACAGATACAACATATCAATAGATGTAGACATTGATATATATATATATATATATATATATATATATATATATATATATATATATATATATCCATAGAAATATATACATATATATTTGGCCACACATCTGTAGATAGCAATGGTAAATTGACAAATACAAATATGTCCA